>NC_138304.1:107268597-107303597 GCF_965601325.2 Salmo salar
GTACCACGCTCATCTGAACAAACAATAATACGCAAGTATAAACACCATGGGACCAAGCAGCCGTCATACCGCTCAGGAAGGAGACGCGTTCTGTCTCCTAGAGATGAATGTACTTTGGTGTGAAAAGCGCAAATCAATCCCTGAACAACAGCAAAGGACCTTGTGAAGATGCTGGAGGAAACGGGTACAAAAGTATCTATATCCACAGTAAAACAAGTCCTATATCGACATATCCTGAAAGGCCGCTCAGCAAGGAAGAAGCCACTGCCCCAAAACCGCCATAAAAAAGCCAGACTAAGGTTTGCAACTGCACATGGGGACAAAGATCGTACTTTTTGGAGAAATGTCCTCTGGTCTGATGAAACAAAAAATTGAACTGTTTGGCCATAATGACCATCGTTATATTTGGAGAAAAAAGAGGCAGCAGGTTTTTCCACCTAGTCGGCTTGGGGATTTGAACCAGCAACCTTTCCGTTACTGGCCCATTGCTCTTAACAACTAGTCTAACTTGTTGTAATGACATCGTACACAATTTCATGGCATTGTTTTTAGGCCTACAGACAAGGCCCTGTTTTCACTTCCATTTTCAGTACCTTTTTCTTTAACATAGGTCGACCTGGGAGACGAGTGAAAATAGGGTTGGTCAGTTGACAGTGAAAGGGAAGGAATGGATTTAATTCTTGATGTCAATGCATCACCCCCCCCCCCCCCCCCCCTCTCTTTGGGTCAAAAAGCAGTACTGACCTATTTTTATACCTTGATTTAACTAGGCAAGTCAGTTAAGAACAAATTTCTTATTTATAATGACGGCCTAGGGACAGTGGGTTAACTGCCTTGTTCAGGGGAAAAACAACAGATTTGTACCTTGTCAGCTCTGGGATTCGATCTACCTTCGGGTTACTGGCCCAACGCTCTAACCACTAGGTTCCTATAGGCCAAGCAGACTCTCTGTTCAACAACAGGTTTAGTATCGATCCTTTAGCATATTAACCCGTATGTCTTCAATGTACCAAGTAGTGTCAACATCACAGAGCTCGGATATATATCACAGAGCTAGGCTATATATATATATATATATATATTATATCACAGATCCAAAAAATAAAGGGAACACTTAAACGACACAATGTAACTCCAAGTCAATCACACTTCTGTGAAATCAAACTGTCCACTTAGGAAGCAACACTGATTGACAATAAATGTCACATGCTGTTGTGCAAATGGAATAGACAACAGGTGGAAATTATAGGCAATTAGCAAGACACCCCCAATAAAGGAGTGGTTCTGCAGGTGGGGACCACAGACCACTTCTCAGTTCCTATGCTTCCTGGCTGATGTTTTGGTCACTTTTGAATGCTGGCGGTGCTTTCACTCTAGTGGTAGCATGAGACGGAGTCTACAACCCACACAAGTGGCTCAGGTAGTGCAGCTCATCCAGGAAGGCACATCAATGCGAGCTGTGGCAAGAAGGTTTGCTGTGTCTGTCAGCGTAGTGTCCAGAGCATGGAGGCGCTACCAGGAGACAGGCCAGTACATCAGGAGACGTGGAGGAGGCCGTAGGAGGGCAACAACCCAGCAACAAGACCACTACCTCCGCCTTTGTGCAAGGAGGAGCAGGAGGAGCACTGCCAGAGCCCTGCAAAATGACCTCCAGCAGGCCACAAATGTGCATGTGTCTGCTCAAATGGTCAGAAACAGACTTCATGAGGGTGGTATGAGGGCCCAACGTCCACAGGTGGGGGTTGTGCTTACAGCCCAACACCGTGCAGGACGTTTGGCATTTGTCAGAGAACACCAAGATTGGCAAATTCGCCACTGGCGCCCTGTGCTCTTCACAGATGAAAGCAGGTTCACACTGAGCACGTGACAGACGTGACAGAGTCTGGAGACGCCGTGGAGAACGTTCTGCTGCCCGCAACATCCTCCAGCATGACCGGTTTGGTGGTGGGTCAGTCATGGTGTGGGGTGGCATTTCTTTGGTGTGCCGCACAGCCCTCCATGCGCTCGCCAGAGGTAGCCTGACTGCCATTAGGTACCGAGATGAGATCCTCAGACCCCTTGTGAGACCATATGCTGGTGCGGTTGGCCCTGGGTTCCTCCTAATGCAAGACAATGCTAGACCTCATGTGGCTGAAGTGTGTCAGCAGTTCCTGCAAGAGGAAGGCATTGATGCTATGGACTGGCCCAGACCTGAATCCAATTGAGCACATCTGGGACATCATGTCTCGCTCCATCCACCAACGCCACGTTGCACCACAGACTGTCCAGGAGTTGGCGGATGCTTTAGTCCAGGTCTGGGAGGAGATCCCTCAGGAGACCATCCGCCACCTCATCAGGAGCATGCCCAGGCGTTGTAGGGAGGTCATACAGGCACGTGGAGGCCACACACACTACTGAGCCTCATTTTGACTTGTTTTAAGGACATTACATCAAAGTTGGATCAGCCTGTAATGTGGTTTTCCACTTTAATTTTGAGTGTGACTCCAAATCCAGACCTCCATGGGTTGATAAATTGGATTTCCATTAATAATTTTTGTGTGATTTTGTTGTCAGCACATTCAACTATGTAAAGAAAAAAGTATTTAATAAGATTATTTCTTTCATTCAGATCTAGGATGTGTTGTTTAAGTGTTCCCTTTATTTTTTTGAGCAGTGTATATATATATATATATATATATATATGCAGGCCTCAGCCACTACCCTGAGAGCATTTGATTCAGTGTACCATGCAGCCCTCAGATTTATTACCAAACTAACACATCATTGTGATCTCTACAGCGCTGTTGGCTGGTCGTCATTGACCCTTGCGTCGGCTTAAACGCTGGTATACACTGATTTATAAGGCCATATTGGGTAAAATGCAATTTTATCTCTGTTCTTTTTTTAGTCAGGTCGATAAATAAATATCAATTACGGTCCCATTCTGATTTGCTTTATAACAGTTACCAAGAATTAGACCAGGTCATGGTAGAAATAGTTTTAGTTACTCAGCTCCGTGGTCCTGGAATTCTCTACTGAACATTTTAAAATGTGATGATCTAGTATCATTGGTGGAGTTTAAACACTTGATCGATGTTTATATTATAGAAGAGTGGAACTGTCTTTAGGACAACTGTGTTTAGTCAAGACTTTCGTGTTTTTAACGTAAAATGCTTTTGTTGTACTGTATGTGTGTTTAATGTTGTGTTTAATGTTGTGTTAGTGTTGTACTGTATGTGTGTTTAATGTTGTGTTAGTGTTGTACTGTATGTGTGTTTATAGTTGTGTTTAATGTTGTGTTAGTGTTGTACTGTATGTGTGTTTAATGTTGTGTTAGTGTTGTACTGTATGTGTGTTTAATGTTGTGTTACTGTATGTGTGTTTATAGTTGTGTTTAATGTTGTGTTAGTGTATGTGTGTTTATAGTTGTGTTTAATGTTGTGTTAGTGTTGTACTGTATGTGTGTTTATAGTTGTGTTTAATGTTGTGTTAGTGTATGTGAGTTGTTTTGTCTGAAACATTGTTCCCTCTGCTGCTATTGGACCAGGTCTCTCTTGGAAAAGAGATGTTATCTCAATGAGGAAAAACCTGGATAAATAAAGGTAAAATAAAAATAAAAAAGTGCATTCAATTCAGTGATCAATGAGTACGGTTATTTATTTATCTCACATTGTTGTGAACAGTCAGGTTAATATAATAGTTGGATTAAAACGTTTACATGCTTTGCAAGAAGAACGATTTCCCTAATTATCCTGTTTCCATGGACACAACTGAAATCAGTCTACCTGATGGTACTCTGATAAAAGCAGAAAATCAACAATCAAAATTAAACATTCTACCACAGCGACCTTGTCATTTTTAGGAAGCATCTTTGATTCTGAGTTCAGACATATAAAGTTTGTATGTGAAAACTACTTCTACGACGGATACAGCCAGTAGCTCTGTACTCACTTCCCTCATGCTAAAGAGGGAGGCTCACTCAGATGGAACTAACACATGGCCAGATTAAATACACCTCTGGAACACATGACCAGATTAAATACACCTCTGGAACACATGACCAGATTAAATACACCTCTGGAACACATGACCAGATTAAATACACCTCTGGAACTAACACATGACCAGATTAAATACACCTCTGGAACACATGACCAGATTAAATACACCTCTGGAACACATGACCAGATTAAATACACCTCTGGAACACATGACCAGATTAAATACACCTCTGGAACACATGACCAGATTAAATACACCTCTGGAACACATGACCAGATTAAATACCCCTCTGGAACACATGACCAGATTAAATACACCTCTGGAACACATGACCAGATTAAATACACCTCTGGAACACATGACCAGATTAAATACCCCTCTGGAACACATGACCAGATTAAATACACCTCTGGAACACATGACCAGATTAAATACACCTCTGGAACACATGACCAGATTAAATACACCTCTGGAACACATGACCAGATTAAATACACCTCTGGAACACATGACCAGATTAAATACCCCTCTGGAACACATGACCAGATTAAATACACCTCTGGAACACATGACCAGATTAAATACACCTCTGGAACACATGACCAGATTAAATACACCTCTGGAACACATGACCAGATTAAATACACCTCTGGAACACATGACCAGATTAAATACACCTCTGGAACACATGACCAGATTAAATACACCTCTGGAACACATGACCAGATTAAATACACCTCTGGAACACATGACCAGATTAAATACACCTCTGGAACACATGACCAGATTAAATACACCTCTGGAACACATGACCAGATTAAATACACCTCTGGAACACATGACCAGATTAAATACACCTCTGGAACTAACACATGACCAGATTAAATACACCTCTGGAACTAACACATGACCAGATTAAATACACCTCTGGAACTAACACATGACCAGATTAAATACACCTCTGGAACTAACACATGACCAGATTAAATACACCTCTGGAACTAACACATGACCAGATTAAATACAGGTGTTTTAAAGCGGCATACACTTACTCAGATTTTGACCTTTGGCCGATTAAAATAATCAGTGTAAAGTGTTTACATGACTATTGCATAATCTGCCTGCTGCCATAATCAGTTTAACATCGAATTATTACTGTGCATGTAAACATACTTAATGAGGTTTTAGAAGAGCATTCACTTCAGTGATTCAACGACGCTCTCTAGGAATCTTGTCTGTCCTCTCGCTGAAGATGTACAGCTGTGTACTGACTATTCTAGAGTAGTACAAAACCCTTCAACTAAACCAGTCCAGGTAACTAGGGGAGGTAGGTAGCCTAGTGGTTAGAGGGGGGAGGCAGGTAGCCTAGTGGTTAGATGGGGGGGCAGGTAGCCTAGTGGTTAGAGGGGGGGGGGGGGGGGAGGCAGGTAGCCTAGTGGTTAGAGGGGGGGGGGGGCAGGTAGCCTAGTGGTTAGAGGGGGGTGCAGGTAGCCTAGTGGTTAGAGGGGGGGAGGCAGGTAGCCTAGTGGTTAGAGGGGGGGAGGCAGGTAGCCTAGTGGTTAGAGGGGGAGGCAGGTAGCCTAGTGGTTAGAGGGGGGGAGGCAGGTAGCCTAGTGGTTAGAGGGGGGGGGGAGGCAGGTAGCCTAGTGGTTAGAGGGGGAGGCAGGTAGCCTAGTGGTTAGAGGGGGGGGGCAGGTAGCCTAGTGGTTAGAGGGGGGGGGGCGGGCAGGTAGCCTAGTGGTTAGAGGGGGGAGGCAGGTAGCCTAGTGGTTAGAGGGGGGGTCGGGTAGCCTAGTGGTTAGAGGGGGGGTAGAGGCAGGAAGCCTAGTGGTTAGAGGGGGGGGGGCAGGTAGCCTAGTGGTTAGAGGGGGGGGCAGGTAGCCTAGTGGTTAGAAGGGGAGGCAGGTAGCCTAGTGGTTCGAGGGGGGAGGCACGTAGCCTAGTGGTTAGAGGGGGGGGGGGGGGCAGGTAGCCTAGTGGTTAGAGGGGGGAGGCAGGTAGCCTAGTGGTTAGAGGGGGGAGGCAGGTAGCCTAGTGGTTAGAGGGGGGAGACAGGTAGGCTAGTGGTTAGAGGGGGGAGACAGGTAGCCTAGTGGTTAGATTGGGGGGGGGGCAGGTAGCCTAGTGGTTAGAGGGGGGGGGCAGGTAGCCTAGTGGTTAGAGGGGGGGGGGGGGGGGGCAGGTAGCCTAGTGGTTAGAGGGGGGAGGGGGGGGCAGGTAGCCTAGTGGTTAGAGGGGGGAGGGGGGGGCAGGTAGCCTAGTGGTTAGAGGGGGGGTAGGCAGGTAGCCTAGTGGTTAGAGGGGGGGTAGGCAGGTAGCCTAGTGGTTAGAGGGGGGGTAGGCAGGTAGCCTAGTGGTTAGAGGGGGGGTAGGCAGGTAGCCTAGTGGTTAGAGGGGGGGGGGGGGGGGGGGCAGGTAGCCTAGTGGTTAGGAGGGGGGGGAGGCAGGTAGCCTAGTGGTTAGAGGGGGGGGGGGCAGGTAGCCTAGTGGTTAGAGGGGGAGGCAGGTAGCCTAGTGGTTAGAGGGGGAGGCAGGTAGCCTTGTGGTTAGAGGGGGGAGGCAGGTAGCCTAGTGGTTAGAGGGGGAGGCAGGTAGCCTAGTGGTTAGAGGGGGGAGGCAGGTAGCCTAGTGGTTAGAGGGGGGGGGCAGGTAGCCTAGTGGTTAGAGGGGGGAGGCAGGTAGCCTAGTGGTTAGAGGGGGGGGCCAGGTAGCCTAGTGGTTAGAGGGGGGGGGGAGGCAGGTAGCCTAGTGGTTAGAGGGGGGAGGCAGGTAGCCTAGTGGTTAGAGGGGGGAGGCAGGTAGCCTAGTGGTTAGAAGGGGGGGGGGGGGGGGGGGGGGGGGCAGGTAGCCTAGTGGTTAGAGGGGGGGAGGCAGGTAGCCTAGTGGTTAGAGGGGGGGGCAGGTAGCCTAGTGGTTAGAGGGGGGGAGGCAGGTAGCCTAGTGGTTAGAGGGGGAGGCAGGTAGCCTAGTGGTTAGAGGGGGGGGGGGGCAGGTAGCCTAGTGGTTAGAGGGGGGGGGCAGGTAGCCTAGTGGTTAGAGGGGGGGGCAGGTAGCCTAGTGGTTAGAGGGTGGAGGCAGGTAGCCTAGTGGTTAGAGGGGGGAGGCAGGTAGCCTAGTGGTTAGAGGGGGGGAGGCAGGTAGCCTAGTGGTTAGAGGGGGAGGCAGGTAGCCTAGTGGTTAGAGCGTTGGACTAGTAACCGAAAAGTTGCAAGATCCATTCCCCGAGCTGACTAGGTACAAATCTGTCGTTCTGCCCCTGAACAAGGCAGTTAACCCCCTGTTCCCTAGGCCGTCATTGAAAATATGAATTTGTTCTTAACTGACTTGCCTGGTTGAATAACAGGTATATAAATCACCACTAAGCTGTGTGTCAAGAACAAAAACAAACCAAAAGTCCATTCAGAAACACTTCGGGACTGGATCCAGGAAGTAAGCGGGAAAAGCTGGTCACTTTCCCAGCGTATTAGAGGTCATTATAGTCCCAACATTTCAATGTTTACCGTTACTTCTGTGGTGAAATATGGATTAAACATCAGATTTAAATCTCATGGTGTACAAAGGTGAGTAACAATGCTCATTCAGTGTCTCCATTACATCGCCGCTGGCAATTGGCAAAAAAATAAAAAATAAATGTATTTATACTCTGTAAACCTTGTTGTCAGGGCCGACACTACCTCGACCTCTATGGGTCTCTCTGTACGGGTCTCTCTGTACTGGTCTCTCTGTACGGGTCTCTCTGTACGGGTCTCTCTGTACTGGTCTCTCTGTACTTGTCTCTCTGTACGGGTCTCTCTGTACGGGTCTCTCTGTACGGGTCTCTCTGTACGGGTCTCTCTGTACGGGTCTCTCTGTACGGGTCTCTCTGTACGGGTCTCTCTACGGGTTTCTCTACGGGTCTCTCTGTACTGGTCTCTCTACGGGTCTCTCTGTACTGGTCTCTCTACGGGTCTCTCTGTACTGGTCTCTCTGTACGGGTCTCTCTGTACGGGTCTCTCTGTACGGGTCTCTCTGTACGGGTCTCTCTGTACGGGTCTCCCTGTACTGGTCTCTCTGTACGGGTCTCTCTGTACGGGTCTCTCTGTATGGGTCTCTCTGTACGGGTCTCTCTGTACTGGTCTCTCTGTACTGGTCTCTCTGTACTAGTCTCTCTGTACTGGTCTCTCTGTACGGGTCTCTCTGTACGGGTCTCTCTACGGGTTTCTCTACGGGTCTCTCTGTACGGGTCTCTCTGTACTGGTCTCTCTGTACTAGTCTCTCTGTACTGGTCTCTCTGTACGGGTCTCTCTGTACGGGTTTCTCTACGGGTCTCTCTGTACGGGTCTCTCTGTACTGGTCTCTCTGTACGGGTCTCTCTGTACGGGTCTCTCTGTACTGGTCTCTCTGTACTGGTCTCTCTGTACTGGTCTCTCTGTACGGGTCTCTCTGTACGGGTCTCTCTGTACGGGTCTCTCTGTACGGGTCTCTCTGTACGGGTCTCTCTGTACTGGTCTCTCTGTACTGGTCTCTCTGTACGGGTCTCTCTGTACTGGTCTCTCTGTACTGGTCTCTCTGTACGGGTCTCTCTGTACTGGTCTCTCTGTACTGGTCTCTCTGTACTGGTCTCTCTGTACTGGTCTCTCTGTACGGGTCTCTCTGTACTGGTCTCTCTGTATGCGTGAACGTGCTGCTTAACTGGCATTGTGTTCCTCTGGATAGGTCTCAACAGGCAGAGCCCATGCAGAGCTGGTTCCAGGTATAAGCCACATAAACGGGCGATTAGAGCCGCGAGCCTGAGGGGAGACTCAGGTCGGGGTCTCAACTTCCTGAGAGTAAGAATAGTAGAATACACAAGGTGTAATTGAACAATGTGTTTGTGCATCAGCAGTTTGTCTGTTGTTAAGTCAGCCACTGACAGTCACTCAATTAGCCATGTCAGCCACAGGAGGCTGGTGGCACCTTCATTGGGGAGGACGGACTCGTGGTAACGACTGGAGCGGAATCAGTGGAATGGTATCAAATACATCAAATACATGGTTTCCATGGTTCCCATGTACATCAAACACGTGGTTTCCATGGTTCCCATGTACATCAAACACGTGGTTTCCATGGTTCCCATGTACATCAAACACGTGGTTTCCATGGTTCCCATGTACATCAAACACGTGGTTTCCATGGTTTCCATGTACATCAAACACGTGGTTTCCATGGTTTCCATGTACATCAAACACGTGGTTTCCATGGTTTCCATGTACATCAAACACGTGGTTTCCATTGTTTCCATGTACATCAAACACGTGGTTTCCATGGTTTCCATGCGTTTGATGCCATTCCATTCGCTCCGTTCCAGCCATTATTATGACCCATCCTCCCCTCAGCAGCCCCCATTGATGTCAGCTAATAAGTTATGGATTGGTAATTAGCTTAGCCAGCTATCTAAACTTGTAGTAATCATGGCCGAATACACAGGGGCTCTGACCTCCAGGGGGCCCCCACCTCCAGGTGGGCCCCATTGATTCTGTTAGTCACTCTGACCTCCTGGGGGGCCCGATTGATTCTGTTAGTCACTCTGACCTCCTGGGGGGCCCGATTGATTCTGTTAGTCACTCTGACCTACAGGGGGGCCCCATTGATTCTGTTAGTCACTCTGACCTCCAGGGGCATCCCACCTCCAGGGGGACCCCCAAAAAGCTAGAGCCAGCTCTGGGCCCATGCTCTGGTCAAAAGTAGTGCACCATACTGGGAAAAGGGTTCCATTTGGAACGTACAGTGGGGGAAAAAAGTATTTGATCCCCTGCTGATTTTATACGTTTGCCCACTGACAAAGAAAGGATCAGTCTATAATTTGAATGGCAGGTTTATTTGAACACTGAGAGACAGAATAACAACAACAAAAAATCAAAAAAAACGCATGTCAAAAATGTTATAAATTGATTTGCATTTTAATGAGGGAAATAAGTATTTGACCCCTCTGCAAAACATGACTTCGTACTTGGTGGCAAAACCCATGTTGGCAATCACAGAGGTCAGATGTTTCTTGTAGTTGGCCACCATGTTTGCACACATCTCAGGAGGGATTTTGTAGCATGACAATGACCCAAAACACACGGCCAAGGCAACAAAGGAGTGGCTCAAGAAGAAGCACATTGAGGTCCTGGAGTGGCCTAGCCAGTCTCCACACCTTAATCCCATAGAAAATCTGTGGAAGGAGCTGAAGGTTCGAGTTGCCAAACATCAGCCTCAAAACCTTAATGACTTGGAGAAGATCTGCAAAGAGGAGTGGGACAAAATCCCTCCTGAGATGTGTGCAAACCTGGTGGCCAACTACAAGAAACATCTGACCTCTGTGATTGCCAACATGGGTTTTGCCACCAAGTACTAAGTCATGTTTTGCAGAGGGGTCAAATACTTATTTCCCTCATTAAAATGCAAATCTTTTTTATAACATTTTTGACATGCGTTTTTTCTGGATTTGTTTGTTGTTATTCTGTCTCTCACTGATTCAAATAAACCTACCATTAAAATTATAGACTGATCATTTCTTTGTAAGTGGGCAAACGTACCAAAATCAGCAGGGGATCAAATACTGTAGTCTCTGTGTTCTGCACCATACTGGGAAAAGGGTTCCATTTGGAACGTAGTCTGTGTTCTAACTGAGATCAGGCCAGCTCAGTTGAAAAGCATGTCTTGACAAAGACGTGTGGTTTATTCTAGGTTAGTAAGCTCTCCAGTCATTTCAATGAGGAATATGCTGATTTCACAACGGGGCTGTGTATATTTTCATCTGAATAGCACTGTGATA
This sequence comes from Salmo salar, assembly GCF_965601325.2. NCBI lineage: Eukaryota > Metazoa > Chordata > Actinopteri > Salmoniformes > Salmonidae > Salmo > Salmo salar. Next base: position 107,279,357 of record NC_138304.1, read on the forward strand.
AACAGGGGGAACGACGGCCCTAAGCATTCCACCCACAAGGACCCTGTGTGTTTAACTATACATATGAAATACACAACATGGAGGATTTATGTTTCCAGAAAACACATAGTGAAGGGATCATCAACATGCACAACTGGGCCTGTATGTCATTAAGGGATATTATGGGATAGTAATATCAACCTAAAGATGTATTTCATGGATGTTTATGATCCAGTCAAATGAAAGAGGTGAATAATACATATGTTACAGTACATCTTTAGGTTGGCTTGTAGGAGGCGCTATAGGAGGATGGGCTCATTGTAATGTCTGGAATGGAATTAGATGGAAAGGTATTAAACCATCAACCATATGGAAACCACGTTTTTTTGACTCATTTCCTTCAGTACCATTCCAGCCATTAGAATGAGCCCATCCTCCTATAGCGCCTCCCACTGATGGTAATAGAAATACTCATTCATAGCCTAGTGGCCTGTTCAGTTTGCATGGGCCTAATGTCTTATGGACTCAACAACCACACAACAACAACAAAACTACGTTGAGAGGGAAGTTTTTTTTTTTTTTAAAGGATTTGTGAGTTATACTTGTATCCTCTGATAATGTCCTTCTTGCTCGTCTGAAGTAATGGCTGCCAGCATCACATATCCTTTTAAGAAGACGTGTAAACAGTATTACCCAGTAACACAGATCGTGATGCGAGTCATTTCTGCAGAATACTGAATGACAACTGGAAAATATTCGGCTAGGCCTTCTACTGCAAACTCAACCTTTCTGATTTTTGACTGACGTCCTTCTCTTGTCCGTTACAATTTAACGCACTACGCAACAACAAAAAAATATATATAATGCTCAACACGATAATCCCCCAAAATGATTCAGCATTCACGGGGGGAGTCATAGCCTGAAGTCGGTTTACCTCTCGGACTCGTGTCCTGCAGGTAGGAAGGCGGTCCCGACGGTGTGACATTCCCGGAGTTCGGTGCTGAGAGCAGCGGGGACCGTTCATCCATGCCTTCGTCGGCCATGGCGGCAGCAGTTCACCCAAAGCAGACGACTAAACAAGGAGCAGAAGGACAGCCGATGCGGCGGAGCCTCTCCTCTGGCCAGTGTTTCCTCTGGAGGGGGTCGGCCAGCAGATCGGTGGTAGCCTGCTGCTCCAGAGAGGGTAGTTCCTCAGAGGTGGAGCTACAGACACCGAAACGGGACCGGGTGGGAGGGAGGGTTATGAGTGACTGAATGCAGAGAGAGAGAGAGAGCCAGACTCCCCAACCCAACCCAACCCAACCCAACCCAACCCGTTCCCCCCAGGCACAGTGCCGGCATGCCATTTAGTAGGTCTGCAAAGTACACTAAATCATCATTTTAATTCTTTAAGATACAGTTTACATCCTCCAAAATGACAGATTTGAGGAATAAAATACTACCAGGCCCTAGGGGCTACTGTAGACAGGCTATATTAAATTGTATTATATGTTTAACAGATTAAACAAAACTAACCATGAATATTTCATATTATATCCTGATGTTGGTGGAGGATGAGGTGTTTCCTCCGCGTAAAAGCGGTTTGGGTGTCTAGAAAAAAAAACACTATATAAATCCAATCAATGAATGATCTATTCTGTTTTATTCTATTCTGATCTATGTTTAACAATGTTACTCTGAATGATATAGGTGTGTTTTCTAAAACAAAAGCAAAAGAGAATATATTCTTGAAGATCTGCTACTTCTATCATTTTCACCTCAGTTACCAGTAATCGATTATATCATATCGATCATATAGCCATAAAGAATTATTCATTCAAATCATTCTGTGATTGATGTTGAAGACAGTATTTTTTTTTTTTAGACTTATTTGTTATTTTAATTAAGCTTCACTGACGTTTTGCTCATTGCCAATGCCATATAATCGGATATAATCGATCTTTGAGAAACCAACGTTTTAAAGATTCCTGAAAATAAATGATATCAAACTTAAAAGTTGAACGTGAAACAGCGATTTTAGATTTAACGTCCAAAAATAAAAACGTCTTTATTCGACTAGAAGCTCCTAACCAATCAACTCAGGAAACTGTTGTGACGTGATGACCAGAAACATCGCGATATTTCAGGAGCCGGAAGTATGGTGCTCAACACGTTTCAAATGTAATGGATGGTCAGCTGACGTAAACTTGTATCTGATATCAATAATGTTCCAATTCTACATAACAGCAAAACCATAACGTTGAATTGGATATATATATATATATATATATATGTGTTACAGTATTTATAAAATAAAATAAAAATACAGTCATGGAAGAGGTAGCGATAGAGACAGCCGAGGAGATGTTAGCCAGGCAACATCGCAAGGAGAAGAAGGACCTGCAAGGTTGGTAGCTACATGTAGTGTTATGATTTACAATGATGTCTTTGCTAGCTAGCCACATTTACAATTACTGTTTTAATCATTAGCGATTTAACATGTACTGGTAATCACGCTGTAGCATCCTGACTGGGATAGATATGACATGCCTGTCTGTTATTCTAGCTAGCTAATAATGACAAGTCTAACTTGTTGACAATCAAAACAGCATTTTAGTTTAGCCAAAGAAACTTGTATCTGTGGTTAGCTAGCTAGCTAATTGTTATGACCGTATGACTGCTGTAGGCTATTTTTATGACTGCTGTAGGCTATTGTTATGACTGCTGTAGGCTATTGTTATGACTGCTGTAGGATATGGTTATGACTGCTGTAGGCTATTGTTATGACTGCTGTAGGCTGTTGTTATGGCCATATGACTGCTGTAGTCTGTTGTTATGGCCGTATGACTGCTGTAGGATATTGTTATGACTGCTGTAGGCTGTTGTTATGACTGCTGTAGGCTGTTGTTATGACTGCTGTAGTCTGTTGTTATGGCCATATGACTGCTGTAGGCTGTTGTTATGGCCATATGACTGCTGTAGGCTGTTGTTATGGCCATATGACTGTTGTAGGCTGTTGTTATGGCCATATGACTGCTGTAGGCTGTTGTTATGGCCATATGACTGCTGTAGGCTGTTGTTATGGCCATATGACTGCTGTAGGCTGTTGTTATGGCCATATGACTGTTGTAGGCTGTTGTTATGACCGTATGACTGCTGTAGGCTATTGTTATGACCGTATGACTGCTGTAGGCTGTTGTTATGACCGTATGACTGCTGTAGGCTGTTGTTATGACCGTATGACTGCTGTAGGCTGTTGTTATGACTACTGTAGGCTATTGTTATGGCCGTATGACTACTGGAGGCTATTGTTATGGCCGTATGACTACTGGAGGCTGTTGTTATGACTACTGTAGGCTATTGTTATGGCCGTATGACTGCTGTAGGCTGTTGTTATGACCGTATGACTACTGGAGGCTATTGTTATGGCCATATGACTACTGGAGGCTGTTGTTATGACTGCTGTAGGCTATTGTTACGGCCTTATTACTACTGGAGGCTATTGTTATGGCCATATGACTGCTGTAGGCTGTTATGGCCGTATGACTGCTGGAGACTATTGATATGGCCGTATGACTACTGGAGGCTATTGTTATGGCCGTATGACTACTGGAGGCTATTGTTATGGCCGTATGACTACTGGAGGCTGTTGTTATGACTACTGGAGACTATTGTTATGACCGTATGACTACTGGAGGCTATTGTTATGGCCGTATGACTACTGGAGGCTATTGTTATGGCCGTATGACTACTGGAGGCTGTTGTTATGACTACTGGAGACTATTGTTATGGCCGTATGACTACTGGAGGCTATTGTTATGGCCGTATGACTACTGGAGGCTATTGTTATGGCCGTATGACTACTGGAGGCTATTGTTATGGCCGTATGACTACTGGAGGCTGTTGTTATGACTACTGGAGGCTGTTGTTATGACCGTGTGACTACTGGAGGCTATTGTTATGACCGTGTGACTACTGGAGGCTATTGTTATGACTACTGGAGGCTGTTGTTATGACTACTGGAGGCTATTGTTATGACTACTGGAGGCTATTGTTATGACTACTGGAGGCTATTGTTATGACTGCTGGAGGCTATTGTTATGACCGTATGACTACTGGAGGCTATTGTTATGACCGTGTGACTACTGGAGGCTATTGTTATGACTACTGGAGGCTATTGTTATGACCGTATGACCACTGGAGGCTATTGTTATGACCGTGTGACTACTGGAGGCTATTGTTATGACCGTATGACTACTGGAGGCTGTTGTTATGGCCGTGTGACTGCTGTAGAATATTGTTATGACTACTGTAGAATATTGTGATATGTGAGAAGCGGACATAAACCACTCATAAATGTTTTCAGCTAAAATCCAGAGCATGAAAAATGCTGTCCCCAAAAATGACAAGAAGAGGCGCAAACAGCTGACTGAGGATATTACCAAGCTGGAGGCTGAGCTGAGTCAGAAACACAACGAGGAACTCCGACAACTAGACTCATCAGGAGCAGGAGAGAACACGGTATCTGTTGTCCACATATCAGCCGTACTGATGACCAATAACATCTGTTGTCTAGTTATCAGCCGTACTGATGACCAATAACATCTGTTGTCTAGTTATCAGCCGTACTGATGACCAATAACATCTGTTATCTACATATCAGCCGTACTGATGACCAATAACATCTGTTATCTACATATCAGCCGTACTGATGACCAATAACATCTGTTATCTACATATCAGGCGTACTGATGACCAATAACATCTGTTATCTACATATCAGCCGTACTGATGACCAATAACATCTGTTATCTACATATCAGCCGTACTGATGACCAATAACATCTGTTATCTACATATCAGGCGTACTGATGACCAATAACATCTGTTATCTACATATCAGCCGTACTGATGACCAATAACATCTGTTATCTACATATCAGCCGTACTGATGACCAATGACATCTGTTGTCCACATATCAGCCGTACTGATGACCAATAACATCTGTTATCTACATATCAGCCGTACTGATGACCAATAACATCTGTTGTCTAGTTATCAGCCGTACTGATGACCAATAACATCTGTTATCTACATATCAGCCGTACTGATGACCAATAACATCTGTTGTCTAGTTATCAGCCGTACTGATGACCAATAACATCTGTTATCTACATATCAGCCGTACTGATGACCAATAACATCTGTTATCTACATATCAGCCGTACTGATGACCAATGACATCTGTTGTCTAGTTATCAGCCGTACTGATGACCAATAACATCTGTTGTCCACATATCAGCCGTACTGATGACCAATAACATCTGTTATCTACATATCAGCCGTACTGATGACCAATAACATCTGTTATCTACATATCAGCCGTACTGATGACCAATGACATCTGTTGTCCACATATCAGTGGTTATATATGTTAGTAGTAGGGCTACTTGGTAACCCCAAAGGTCACTGGTTTGAAATCCCAGAGCCGACAACGTGAAAAATCTCACCACCTGTGCTCACATGAATGTTTTGATGATTGTACTTAAGCTCATTCAGAGCTAGGTGAAAAAGCTTTCCAGTGTCCTGTCCCTTCTGCTTGGAATGAGCTTCAAAAGTTCCTGAAATGACTGGAGCTCGTTCCTTTAAGTTAGTTTAAAGCTAGGTTAACCGCTATGATGGAAAATGAAGTGTGGGGGGGGGGGGGGGGCTGTCAATGTTTTGGCTCCTAGTTGCACCACCCTTTCCCAAACCAACTTTCTGTTCAATGTGTAAATGTTTTCTGATATTTTGGCCAGGTATATCTCTTGGAAAAGAGATTGTTCATCTCAATGAGACTAACCTGGTCAAATGACGCTGCGACCCAAAAGGTTATTATAGTCAACACAAAAACTGAAAAACAAAACTATTCATGAAGAAACTAAACAACTGAAATAAAATAATTAACAAAATACGTTTTGAAAACTACAACTGTACTGAAAATATATTATCTTTGACTCAAACTAAATAAAATAAAAAATCATCATGAATTATGTTACATTTTAGTTGTTCTTCTAAACTTTGGGTAAAATTCTGATGGGGTTTCAAAGGTGTTTTCAAGTTTGTTTTTTGGGGGGGGGGAGTTTTCAAGCTACTTAATCTGGTGAGTAAATAATTATACGTCCAGTAGATGGCGATGTGTGAAACTGGCCGAGCTTGTGCATCACCATCACTGCAGGGGAAATCAGCTAAGTAGCTAAATTCTTCTTACATATGCTACTCAAGTTAAAAAAAAACATTGGATTGGTGTAAACATGTATGAGAGCGTTTCCTTATACCATATTTTTTGGGGGGCACCAGTCTTGGCACTATTCCTTTTAAAATCAAAGTCACATTGAGATTGACATTATAAACCGAACCTAACCCATCACCTGATGTAATACCAAAGACTATCTTTATACTGACAAGAGACGGGACTCTATACTCTAATAATGGGAATAAATGTCCGCAAAGGCAGAAAGCAGGCAGGAGGAGGCGGGAGCAGGCTGGAACATTCTAGCCAATGAGAGGGCAGATTTGCGTGTGAACAACAGGCACAAGTCTGATCAAATGGTATTTTTTTTCTCTCAAAGATGCCACGTGCGTCCGCTTATTTCAGTACATTCATTACAAGCTAAACATTATCAAACTTATATTCAATCAAATAAACCTCACGTAGCAAATTATCAATTCAATTTTATGTTGACCAAATTCATCACTCTCCCATTGACCTGCATTCAAAAAATCTCCAATTCCACTGGTTTAACGCTGTATTTTCGCTCGGACAGAATTTTTGGACGGGTCAAATCTTCTCGGTTCAGCTCTTCCTCTCTGGTATTACTGCCCCCCATTTGCAAGACATTCCCCCCCAAAAACTATTTCCGATAAAAAAGCGAATAGAAATAAAAACTCATATAATAACACAACACTATAATAACCTTTCTGTGACCCCGCTCCCTGATAACCTTTCTGTAACCCCACTCCCTGATAACCTTGCTGTGACCCCACTCCCTCCCTGATAACCTTGCTGTGACCCCACTCCCTCCCCGATAACCTTTCTGTGACCCCACTCCCTCCCTGATAACCTTGCTGTGACCCCACTCCCTCCCTGATAACCTTGCTGTGACCCCACTCCCACCCTGATAACCTTTCTGTGACCCCACTCCCTCCCTGATAACCTTTCTGTGACCCCACTCCCTCCCTGATAACCTTTCTGCGACCCCACTCCCTGACAACCTTTCTGTAACCCCACTCCCTGATAACCTTTCTGTGACCCCACTCCCACCCTGATAACCTTTCTGTGACCCCACTCCCACCCTGATAACCTTTCTGTGACCCCACTCCCTGATAACCTTGCTGTGACCCCACTCCCTCCCTGATAACCTTGCTGTGACCCCACTCCCTCCATGATAAACTTTCTGTGACCCCACTCCCACCCTGATAACCTTTCTGTGACCCCACTCCCTGATAACCTTGCTGTGACCCCACTCCCTGATAACCTTGCTGTGACCCCACTCCCTCCCTGATAACCTTTCTGTGACCCCACTCCCACCCTGATAACCTTTCTGTGACCCCACTCCCTGATAACCTTTCTGTGACCCCACTCCCTCCCTGATAACCTTTCTGCGACCCCACTCCCTCCCTGATAACCTTTCTGTGACCCCACTCCCACCCTGATAACCTTTCTGTGACCCCACTCCCTGATAACCTTTCTGTGACCCCACTCCCTCCCTGATAACCTTTCTGTGACCCCACTCCCTCCCTGATAACCTTTCTGTGACCCCACTCCCTGATAACCTTGCTGTGACCCCACTCCCTGATAACCTTTCTGTGACCCCACTCCCTGATAACCTTTCTGTGACCCCACTCCCACCCTGATAACCTTGCTGTGACCCCACTCCCTGATAACCTTGCTGTGACCCCACTCCCTGATAACCTTTCTGTGACCCCACTCCCACCCTGATAACCTTTCTGTGACCCCACTCCCTGATAACCTTGCTGTGACCCCACTCCCTCCCTGATAACCTTTCTGTGACCCCACTCCCACCCTGATAACCTTGCTGTGACCCCACTCCCTGATAACCTTTCTGTGACCCCACTCCCACCCTGATAACCTTTCTGTGACCCCACTCCCTGATAACCTTGCTGTGACCCCACTCCCTCCCTGATAACCTTGCTGTGACCCCACTCCCTCCCTGATAACCTTTCTATGACCCCACTCCCACCCTGATAACCTTTCTGTGACCCCACTCCCTGATAACCTTTCTGTGACCCCACTCCCTGATAACCTTGCTGTGACCCCACTCCCTCCCTGATAACCTTTCTGTGACCCCACTCCCTCCCTGATAACCTTTCTGTGACCCCACTCCCTCCCTGATAACCTTTCTGTGACCCCACTCCCACCCTGATAACCTTGCTGTGACCCCACTCCCTGATAACCTTTCTGTGACCCCACTCCCTGATAACCTTGCTGTGACCCCACTCCCTCCCTGATAACCTTTCTGTGACCCCACTCCCTCCCTGATAACCTTTCTGTGACCCCACTCCCACCCTGATAACCTTGCTGTGACCCCACTCCCTGATAACCTTTCTGTGACCCCACTCCCACCCTGATAACCTTTCTGTGACCCCACTCCCTGATAACCTTGCTGTGACCCCACTCCCTCCCTGATAACCTTGCTGTGACCCCACTCCCTCCCCGATAACCTTGCTGTGACCCCACTCCCTCCCTGATAACCTTGCTGTGACCCCACTCCCTCCCTGATAACCTTTCTGTGACCCCACTCCCACCCTGATAACCTTTCTGTGACCCCACTCCCTGATAACCTTGCTGTGACCCCACTCCCTCCCTGATAACCTTGCTGTGACCCCACTCCCTCCATGATAACCTTTCTGTGACCCCACTCCCTGATAACCTTGCTGTGACCCCACTCCCTCCCTGATAACCTTGCTGTGACCCCACTCCCTGATAACCTTTCTGCGACCCCACTCCCACCCTGATAACCTTTCTGCGACCCCACTCCCTCCCTGATAACCTTTCTGCGACCCCACTCCCTCCCTGATAACCTTTCTGCGACCCCACTCCCTCCCTGATAACCTTGCTGTGACCCCACACCCTCCCCGATAACCTTTCTGTGACCCCACTCCCACCCTGATAACCTTGCTGTGACCCCACTCCCTGATAACCTTTCTGTGACCCCACTCCCACCCTGATAACCTTTCTGTGACCCCACTCCCTGATAACCTTGCTGTGACCCCACTCCCTCCCTGATAACCTTGCTGTGACCCCACTCCCTCCCCGATAACCTTGCTGTGACCCCACTCCCTCCCTGATAACCTTGCTGTGACCCCACTCCCTCCCTGATAACCTTTCTGTGACCCCACTCCCACCCTGATAACCTTTCTGTGACCCCACTCCCTGATAACCTTGCTGTGACCCCACTCCCTCCCTGATAACCTTGCTGTGACCCCACTCCCTCCATGATAACCTTTCTGTGACCCCACTCCCTGATAACCTTGCTGTGACCCCACTCCCTCCCTGATAACCTTGCTGTGACCCCACTCCCTGATAACCTTTCTGCGACCCCACTCCCACCCTGATAACCTTTCTGCGACCCCACTCCCTCCCTGATAACCTTTCTGCGACCCCACTCCCTCCCTGATAACCTTTCTGCGACCCCACTCCCTCCCTGATAACCTTGCTGTGACCCCACACCCTCCCCGATAACCTTTCTGTGACCCCACTCCCTCCCTGATAACCTTGCTGTGACCCCACTCCCTCCCTGATAACCTTGCTGTGACCCCACTCCCTCCCTGATAACCTTTCTGTGACCCCATTCCCTGATAACCTTTCTGCGACCCCACTCCCTCAGGGAGTTGGGATATGTAAGAAACACATTTCCATTTTATAACCTATTTGTGTCTGTGTGTGAATATCATGTTATATCTTACCTGTGTTATTTTATTTCATGGAATCATTATTGTTATCACCGTCCACAATCTTTAATAATAAATAGTCAAAAAGGTAAATAACTTGGCATGTTTTAATAACAGATATATATATATATATATATATACACCTCCTTCTCTTAAGGTGGAAGAGGTTGTGAATGGAGTAGAGTCCCTGGCTTTGGAAGGAGATGGGGAGCAGAAAGATGCCAAACAAGGTGGAGGTCCATCCAAGGCACAGAAGAGACGGGTGAGCTCTAATGCATTGTGTCAGTCACTGTAATACCTTAATGTATTACCCTTCAATGAGCCCTAAACTCCTGCTGGTTTTTTATTGTTGTTCTAATCCTCTCATTTACCAGGTGCAATAACATGAGATTGATGTAATCCTTTATTTAGTTTCGCATTGGAGGTCAAGTCTCATGTGTGTCCTCCCTGTGCTCTCGGAACCCTCCCAGGATAAGAAGGCAGCCGCGGAGAAGGAGAGAGAACGTCGCATAGCGGAGGCAGAGGTGGAGAACCTGTCTGGGCTGAGACACCAGGAGGGACTGAAGTTGTCCCAGAAACTAGTAGAGCGCCAGCTGCAGATCAGGGAGATTTCTTCAGGTAGGACCCGCAAGGGGGAGGGGGTAGGACCCACAGCAGGGGGTAGGACCCACAGCAGGGGGTAGGACCCGCAGCAGGGGGGGTAGGACTCGCAGCAGGGGGGGTAGGACCCGCAGCAGGGGGGGTAGGACTCGCAGCAGGGGGTAGGACCCGCAGCAGGGGGGGTAGGACTCGCAGCAGGGGGGGTAGGACCCGCAGCAGGGGGGGTAGGACTCGCAGCAGGGGGGGTAGGACCCGCAGCAGGGGGGGTAGGACTCGCAGCAGGGGGGGTAGGACCCGCAGCAGGGGGGGTAGGACCCGCAGCAGGGGGGGTAGGACTCGCAGCAGGGGGTAGGACCCGCAGCAGGGGGGGTAGGACTCGCAGCAGGGGGGGTAGGACCCGCAGCAGGGGGGGTAGGACTCGCAGCAGGGGGGGTAGGACCCGCAGCAGGGGGGGTAGGACTCGCAGCAGGGGGGGTAGGACCCGCAGCAGGGGGGGTAGGACTCGCAGCAGGGGGGGTAGGACTCGCAGCAGGGGGGTAGGACCCGCAGCAGGGGGGGTAGGACCCGCAGCAGGGGGGGTAGGACCCGCAGCAGGGGGGGTAGGACTCGCAGCAGGGGGGGTAGGACTCGCAGCAGGGGGGGTAGGACTCGCAGCAGGGGGGGTAGGACCCGCAGCAGGGGGGGTAGGACCCGCAGCAGGGGGGGTAGGACTCGCAGCAGGGGGGGTAGGACCCGCAGCAGGGGGGGTAGGACTCGCAGCAGGGGGGTAGGACCCGCAGCAGGGGGGGTAGGACCCGCAGCAGGGGGGGTAGGACTCGCAGCAGGGGGGGTAGGACCCGCAGCAGGGGGGGTAGGACTCGCAGCAGGGGGGGTAGGACCCGCAGCAGGGGGGTAGGACCCGCAGCAGGGGGGGGTAGGACCCGCAGCAGGGGGGGTAGGACCCGCAGCAGGGGGGGTAGGACTCGCAGCAGGGGGGGTAGGACCCGCAGCAGGGGGGGTAGGACCCGCAGCAGGGGGGGTAGGACCCGCAGCAGGGGGGGTAGGACTCGCAGCAGGGGGGGTAGGACCCGCAGCAGGGGGGGTAGGACCCCCTGGGTGGCAGGTGGCCTAGCGGTTAGAGAATCAGGCCAGCAAATGGAGGGTTGCCGGGTTGGAATGAGCGAGGCACTTTCTTAGGGACGTGTGTATCTCAGAGGGAAGTTGGATTGTGAGCATAAAGACTCCAATTTCATTCCCTGGCAAGTTAATGTAAAGTAAACTGTCCTCCCTCAGATGGCCACTGTATGTACCGTGCTGTGGAGGATCAGTTGGGGCAGCATGGCTTAGGTCTGACCCTGAAGGACCTCCGGGCCAAAACCGCTCAGCACATGAGGAGCCACGCTGACGACTTCCTTCCCTTCCTCACTAACACCAACACAGGGGACATGTACACGGCTGGTGAGGACGAGCTGAACTCTTCTCTTCGGGGGGGGACGGTTTAGTTAAGACATTAAAACGGTGGTTTCCCCAGACACAGATTAAGCCTTGTCGAGTACTAAAAAGCGTGATCAGTGACGAGAACCTTTTTTTTATTGAAATGGCTTTTGAATCCAGGACTAAACTGAATCTGTGTCTAGAAAACCATCTCTGGGTTTTATGTTGTTGTTGTTCTGAATGAGTGATTAGAACAGAAAAATAATGCTTTTAACGGATTTTCATGAAATGTAATCCGTTAAAAGCATTCTTTTGGAGGAAGGATTGTTTTTCACATTTGTATCTTAAAACATAATTGAGAAATAATGAATTGAAGTTGTTATATTTGGGGCATTATGACCTTACCCACGCCATAATGTTTCATCTATAGATGCTACAAAACACAAGTTGTTATATTTGGGGCATTTTGACCTTACCCACGCCATAATGTTTCATCTATAGATGCTACAAAACACAAGTTGTTATATTTGGGGCATTTTGACCTTACCCACGCCATAATGTTTCATCTATAGATGCTACAAAACACAAGTTGTTATATTTGGGGCATTATGACCTTACCCACGCCATAATGTTTCATCTATAGATGCTACAAAACACAAGTTGTTATATTTGGGGCATTTTGACCTTACCCACGCCATAATGTTTCATCTATAGATGCTACAAAACACAAGTTGTTATATTTGGGGCATTATGACCTTACCCACGCCATAATGTTTCATCTATAGATGCTACAAAACACAAGTTGTTATGAAGCTTTACCACTTCCTCTGTAATATGATTCAGATTGATCAATAACAACTTTCTTACGTAAATATATTCAGTATCACTTGTGGTCCGCTCTGCAGTGTCACTCCAGTGTGTGATCACTACCTCTGTGTGTGTGTGTGTGTGTGTGTGTGTGTGTGTGTGTGTGTGTGTGTGTGTGTGTGTGTGTGTGTGTGTGTGTGTGTGTGTGTGTGTGTGTGTGTGTGTGTGTGTGTGTGTGTGTGTGTGTGTGTGTGTGTGTGTGTGTGTGTGTGTGTTTCCAGATGAGTTTGACAAGTATTGCAGTGATGTGGCAGACACAGCCGCCTGGGGTGGACAATTGGAGGTATCTTCAACTTTATTTCAACTTTAGGAAAGTTAATCCGTTCAATCACTTGATCAGGGAATTTATTTGATCAAAGGACCCAACAGAGCACCTTGTGTCATAACGGTTTTATAATGATTTATAAATGATCTAGAAACTGTAAATTAACATTTACAAAAGACTTATAGTTAGCGTACCTTAGTGTAAAATGGTACCAACATGGGGTCAGATGTACTCTGGGATTTATGTGTGCTGTTCATTTGTTTCCTAACAGCTGAGAGCTCTGACACAGATCCTTCAACGGCCAATAGAAGTGCTCCAAGCTGATTCCCCAGCTATAATGATTGGAGAGGAATTTAACAAGTCACCCATCACCCTTATGTAAGGACCATGTCAGTTAACCTCTATACTGTTAGCACCATGTCAGTTAACCTCTATACTGTTAGCACCATGTCAGTTAACCTCTATACTGTTAGCACCATGTCAGTTAACCTCTATACTGTTAGCACCATGTCAGTTAACCTCTATACTGTTAGCACCATGTCAGTTAACCTCAATACTGTTAGCACCATGTCAGTTAACCTCTATACTGTTAGCAACATGTCAGTTAACCTCTATACTGTTAGCACCATGTCAGTTAACCTCTATACTGTTAGCACCATGTCAGTTAACCTTCTGTTAGCACCATGTCAGTTAACCTCTATACTGTTAGCACCGTGTCAGTTAACCTCTATACTGTTAGCACCATGTCAGTTAACCTCTATACTGTTAGCACCATGTCAGTTAACCTCTATACTGTTAGCACCATGTCAGTTAACCTCTATACTGTTAGCACCATGTCAGTTAACCTCTATACTGTTAGCACCATGTCAGTTAACCTTCTGTTAGCACCATGTCAGTTAACCTCTATACTGTTAGCACCATGTCAGTTAACCTTCTGTTAGCACCATGTCAGTTAACCTCTATACTGTTAGCACCATGTCAGTTAACCTTCTGTTAGCACCATGTCAGTTAACCTCTATACTGTTAGCACCATGTCAGTTAACCTCTATACTGTTAGCACCATGTCAGTTAACCTCTATACTGTTAGCACCGTGTCAGTTAACCTCTATACTGTTAGCACCGTGTCAGTTAACCTCTATACTGTTAGCACCATGTCAGTTAACCTCTATACTGTTAGCACCATGTCAGTTAACCTCAATACTGTTAGCACCATGTCAGTTAACCTCTATACTGTTAGCACCATGTCAGTTAACCTCTATACTGTTAGCACCATGTCAGTTAACCCTCTGTTAGCACCATGTCAGTTAACCTCAATACTGTTAGCACCATGTCAGTTAACCTCTATACTGTTAGCACCATGTCAGTTAACCTTCTGTTAGCACCATGTCAGTTAACCTCTATACTGTTAGCACCATGTCAGTTAACCTCTATACTGTTAGCACCATGTCAGTTAACCTCTATACTGTTAGCACCATGTCAGTTAACCTCTATACTGTTAGCACCATGTCAGTTAACCCTCTGTTAGCACCATGTCAGTTAACCTCTATACTGTTAGCACCATGTCAGTTAACCTCTATACTGTTAGCACCATGTCAGTTAACCTTCTGTTAGCACCATGTCAGTTAACCTCTATACTGTTAGCACCATGTCAGTTAACCTCTATACTGTTAGCACCATGTCAGTTAACCTCTATACTGTTAGCACCATGTCAGTTAACCTTCTGTTAGCAACATGTCAGTTAACCTCTATACTCTTAGCACCATGCCAGTTAACCTCTATACTGTTAGCAACATGTCAGTTAACCTCTATACTGTTAGCACCATGTCAGTTAACCTCTATACTGTTAGCACCATGTCAGTTAACCTTCTGTTAGCACCATGCCAGTTAACCTCTATACTGTTAGCACCATGTCAGTTAACCTCTATACTGTTAGCACCATGTCAGTTAACCTCTATACTGTTAGCACCATGTCAGTTAACCTCTATACTGTTAGCACCATGTCAGTTAACCTCTATACTGTTAGCACCATGTCAGTTAACCTCTATACTGTTAGCACCATGTCAGTTAACCTCCATTCCTCCCGTTACATCCTTAGCTCAGTTTATCAAGTCATTTGAGTGGTTACATTTCATCAGCCCCATTCACGATCGGCCTTATAGTAAACCAAAGTGACGGGGCTGCCATTTGGCAGAAAAACAAATTATTCAAATGATGGATTGTGCCTTTTTTAAATTGTTGCGATTGTGTTTCCAGTTACATGCGTCATGCGTACGGACTGGGAGAACACTACAACTCAGTGGAACGGATGAAAGACCCTGCTGCTCAAGAGGAGACCCGAGACGCTCATTGAGTTCCGTTATAATCAATGATAAAGTCATCTATACTGAATGAAAATATAAAACACAACATGTAAAGTGTCATGTTTCATCAGCTGAAATAAAAGATCCCAGAAATGTTCCATACGCACAAAAATCTTATTTCTCTAAATTTTTATACATACATTTGTTTCCATCCCTGTTAGTGAGCATTTCTCCTTTGCCAAGATAATCCATCCACCTGACAGGTGTGGCATATCAAGAAGCTGATTAAACAGCATGGTCATTACACAGGTGCACCTTGTGCTGGGGGACAATAAAAGGCCACTCTCAAATGTGCAGTTTTGTCACACAACACAATGCCACAGATGTTATAATTTTTTAGGGAGGTGTGCAATTATCATGCTGATTGCAGGAATGTCCATCAGAGCCGTTGCCAGAAAAGTGAATGTTAATTTCTCTACCATAAGCCGCCTCCAATGTCGTTTTAGAGAATTTGGAAGTACATCCAACCGGCCTCACAACCGTCAAACCACGTGTATGGCGTTGTGTGGGCGAGCGGTTTGCTGATGTCAATGTTGTGAACAGAGTGCCCCATGGTGGTAGTGGCGTTATGGTATGGGCCCCACGGTGGAGGTGGGGTTATGGTATGGGCCCCACGGTGGAGGTGGGGTTATGGTATGGGCCCCACGGTGGAGGTGGGGTTATGGTATGGGCAGGCATAAGCTACGGACAACGAAAACAATTTCATTTTATCAATGGCAATTTGAATGCACAAAAATACCGTGACGAGATCCTGAGGCCCATTTTTTAATAGTTATCTGTGACCAACAGATTCATATCTGTATTCCTAGAAATGTGAAATCCATAGATTAGGCCCTAATTAATTTATTTTAATTGACTGATTTCCTCATATGAACTGTAACGCCGTAAAATCAATGACATTGTTGCACGTTGCGTTTATATTTTTGTTCAGTATATATGGTGTTATTAGATTTACGGTTTACTGTCTAAAAAAAGTGCTTGCCATCCATGGAATTTTATGGGAGAGGAGAGAGAGGCAGAGAGACTGAAAATAATTCCACCTAACTATGTGGCGACTGAGAGAGTAGTTTGCCATCACAGTGAGCTGAGGAGGAATTGGAAGTAACTGTATACACCCTTCAGTGCTTGTGAATACTCCTGAAATCACCATGGAAATGTTATCTATTAAATATTGCTTTTGGTGGTGATGTGCTGTTATTTCCTATGACTGCAATATCAAAGGCTTATTGTCTTGTATGTGTGTATGCTGATGGACAATACAATTATCAAAATGGTTTTCAATTTTGTTTCATTTCCACTGGAAAGACATAAATGCAACAACAAAAAAAATAACAGAACATATTGTCATGTTGAAAGTCCAATGTGCCAATTTAGGCATTTTATTCCAATGATCGGGACACATTCAGGGGCTACCTCTTATAGTAGCTAGAATGGATATGAAGTTCAGACAAAACCTGAAGGAAATAGAAAAACAATATCCTAAAATAATAACAGATTCCCAGGAGTGTCATAAAGCGTCTTGTTTCTATGGGAACCTGCCTCCCTTGTGGGAGTTTTTTGTATCCTGTGTACCAAATCATGGCTAACAATGTGGTTATCAGAGTTTTTTTTGACAATCTGACAATCTGAAATAGTCCACCTACACAGACAGTGTGGTGAAGAAGGTGCAACAGTGCCTCTTCAACCTCAGGAGGCTGAAGAAATTCAGCTTGGCCCATAAAACCCTCACAAACTTTTACAGATGCACCATTGAGAGCATCCTGTCGGGCTGTATCACCGCCTGGTACGGCAACTGCACCGCAGGGCTCTCCAGAGGGTAGTGAGGTCTGCACAACGCATCACCGGGGGCAAACTACCTGCCCTCCAGGACACCTACACCACCCGATATCACAGGAAGGCCAAAAAGATCATCAAGGACAACAACCACCCGAGCCACTGCCTGTTCACCCCGCTATCATCCTGAAGGCGAGGTCAGTACAGGTGCATCAAAGCTGGGACCGAGAGACTGAAAAACAGCTTCTATCTCAAGGCCATCAGACTGTTAAACAGCCATCACTAGCCGGCTACCACCCAGTTACTCAACCCTGCACCTTAGAGGCTGCTGCCCTATATACATAGACATGGAATCACTGGTCACTTTAATAATGGAACACTAGTCACTTTAATAATGTTTACATACTGCTTTACTCATCTCATATGTACAGTGCCTTTGGAAAATATTGGATCGGGTTCAAGTCCGGGACTTTATATATATATATATATATGTGGTCCTGGGAATCGAACCCACTATCCTGGCATTCCAATGCTCTAACAAGAAGCATGCGAAGGTTATAAATGCTTTGTGATGCCTCGATTTAATATGCTTTATAAAGCCTTTATTAAGCGGTCCTTATGCCACCCTAAGCACAGGTTTATATCATATTTGACATAGTGGGTTATGTCACATTTGACATTAGTGGTTATGTCACACAGTTATGTCACATTTATAAACCCTTTATAGAACATGACATGCAATTATAGATGATTAGTGGCACATGTATGTAGTATTTATGAAGGCCTTATGAAGGCTTTATGAAGCCTTTATAAGCTGCACGTCATTTAAAGTGGGACCATATATTCATACTCTGGACTCTGGACTACACCTGCAATACAACTTTACGTTAGATAGCTAGCTATAGTACAGTTGTATCTGGTTATATGACTAGCCTGCTAGCTATAGTACAGTTGTGTCTGGTTATATGACTAGCCTGCTAGCTATAGTACAGTTGTATCTGGTTATATGACTAGCCTGCTAGCTATAGTACAGTTGTATCTGGTTATATGACTAGCCTGCTAGCTATAGTACAGCGGTGTCTGGTTATATGACTAGCCTGCTAGCTATAGTACAGTTGTATCTGGTTATATGACTAGCCTGCTAGCTATAGTACAGTTGTGTCTGGTTATATGACTAGCCTGCTAGCTATAGTACAGTTGTATCTGGTTATATGACTAGCCTGCTAGCTATAGTACAGTTGTGTCTGGTTATATGACTAGCCTGCTAGCTATAGTACATGAAATTTCAGATTACATAACACCTCTGGTGGCAAACTGTCCTGCTGTCAATATGGATTCTGACTTGAATAGGTACTGTACAGTACCATCACTGCCATTCCATGATAATCCCTTATCATCGTCACACACACACACACACACACACACACACACACACACACACACACACACACACACACACACACACACACACACACACACACACACACACACACACACACACACACACACACACACACACACATATCATAAAGGACTTCATAACCTCACTCTCCTCAATCTGAACCACAATCACTTCACAGTCCTTCCACCAGAGGTCAAAAGGTCACTTCACAGTCCTTCCACTAGAGGTCAAAAGGTCACATGACAGTCCTTCCACTAGAGGTCAAAAGGTCACATCACAGTCCTTCCACCAGAGGTCAAAAGGTCACTTCACAGTCCTTCCACTAGAGGTCAAAAGGTCACATCACAGTCCTTCCACTAGAGGTCAAAAGGTCACATGACAGTCCTTCCACTAGAGGTCAAAAGGTCACATGACAGTCCTTCCACTAGAGGTCAAAAGGTCACATCACAGTCCTTCCACCAGAGATCAAAAGGTCACATCACAGTCCTTCCACTAGAGATCAAAAGGTCACATGACAGTCCTTCCACTAGAGGTCAAAAGGTCACATCACAGTCCTTCCACCAGAGATCAAAAGGTCACATCACAGTCCTTCCACTAGAGGTCAAAAGGTCACATCACAGTCCTTCCACCGGAGATCAAAATGTCACATCACAGTCCTTCCACTAGAGGTCAAAAGGTCACATCACAGTCCTTCCACTAGAGGTCAAAAGGTATACATTAATCAATGGTTGCGTGCTACTTCATCGACTTTGTTGTCATTGACAACAGATTGCTATAACATGTGATGTGGTCAGCTGATATGTAAAATACCTATCCAGGCGTCAGCAACGCTTCGGCAGAGGAACGCGCCCAAGTGCTCCATTTCAACAGACAGTCTAATTCTAATCTTTTTGCAACTAATTGGTTTTATGACCAATCAGATCAGCTCTGAAAAAGATCTGATTTGAAAAGATCTGAAGTGATTGGTCAAAAGACCAATTACTGTGAGAAAAAAAATATCAGAATTGGGCTGCCTGTGTAAACGCAGCCTATGTAAACATATTGAGCATCTGACCAAATTAACTCCAGATTTTACTTCTGGATGAACCTGAGATTTAGGCTAAATCTAGAAATATAACCACATTTTTGGTTCTCTCTGTTTTCATAGACTGGAAACCCTCAGTCCACTGGACAACCAATTGGAGGAACTTCCTGTAGAAATTCTCAAGAAAATAGTTGAGATTAATTGAACCATCGACAAGCTGGTCAGACTGCCCAATCAAATCTAGAGTTTGTCACAACTGGCCAGATTACAGAACTACCAGACGGTGGAGGTTGGTGACGTTTTTTTGTATTACCATGGCCTTATTTCTCAGACGTGTTGTACGTGTTCTCCTCTGTTCCTACAAGTGCTTCAATAAGAGCGGACATTCATACTATGTTGCTGCATCTGTATGAAGAGGTACTTCTATTTACAGTTTTTCTCAATTGCTAAAACACTAAAACCCATTGGCTGAACAAAGTTCTCAGTTGCCTGGACTCATTTAGCTAATTATGCAGTCTGTTGTCAATACCTTAAACCATTTCACATGGTAAAACACAATTTGCAGATCTCACGTAGATTTTTCAGCAAAACTCTAAACACATTCTCAAAACACATTCTGCACTCTAATGCACATGTCATCCATACTGGTAAACACAAGTGGCAACAATCAAATACAGATAGAGAACACATGTCATTGATTGAACACAACCACTCAAAATGGATTTAACCTGTTTTCAAATGATGCGACACAACCAATATAAGCCAGTTCAGAGAGCAAACAGGTTGTTAAAGGTGGGAAGGAGAAAGTCTGAGAATGGATAGAAGAAACAATGTGAGAGGACGAGTGCGTATGCGAGGTGGGCGACGAGGAGGAAGAGGAGGAGGAGGGCAAGAAAGAGGAAGAGGAGGACGAAGAGGAAGAGGAAGACAAAGAGTGGAAATATCTGATGAAATTCGAGCAACAGTTATAGACCATGTTCTTGTCCATGGACTGACAATGAGGGAAGCAGGACTTAGAGTGCAACCCAATTTGAGCCGATTTTCTGAGAACAGGTACAGTATACTACTGTATTTTTGTAATTGAAAATTTACTGTACCACACTATATGCAGCTGTTTCAATAGACATTTGTAAAGTTAATCACTGTATGTATTGTACTGCATTAATATGTCTTGTAACTGCACAACTACTTTTTGTAGAATTGCAAGGCTGCCACATGCAGGTGGAAGGACAGCTATATTCACTCGGGAGCAAGAGGCCGTTATAGTTAGCATGGTCCTTCAAGATAATGCAATTACGACTCAGAGAAATCCAGGAACGAGTGATACAAGACAACACACACTTCCAGGGAATCGACAGTGGGAGCATTTCCACAATTGACCGTGTCCTCCGTCGTAAACAGGATGCGAATGAAACAAGTATACAGAGTACCTTTGGAGCGCAACTCACCAAGGGTGAAAGAACTGCGAGCTCAGTATGTGCAAGTAAGTGTACATTCAGAAACATTTACTGTAATCCAGATTGTCTACAGTACTAACACATACTATGTGAATGACAATACTCTTCAGTACATACAATGTATGTGAATCAGAAGTGCATACAGTAGGCCTAATTGTACTCTACAGTATAGCACTGTCTCTGTACGACTTACAAAATCCTACATGCAGTATATTGTATTTCTACACACAGACAATATTTGACTTGGAATCCTTGGACAGACCCCGTGAGTTCATCTTTTGTCGATGAAGCAGGCTTCGATCTAACAAAGAGGAGAAGGAGAGGCCTGAAACATGATTGGACAGCGGGACCATTGTTGAAGTCCCTGGTCAACAAGGTGGCGATGTCACAATCTGTGTTGCTATCAGCAACCATGGTGTTCTACATCACCATGTTACACTCGGGCCATATGACACCCAGCACCTTCTAACATTTATGGCCAATCTAAGAGATATTTTATTTGAGCAGCAGGTTCAAGAGCAGCAGGGTAAAGAGCTAAATGAGAATCCCATTCCCACCGATAGTGTGGGACAATGTCAGTTTCCACCGAGCTGCTCATGTAAGGGAATTGGTTTAACATCAATGGGCAGTTTATGAACTTGTACCTCCCTCCATACTTGCCCTTTCCTGAATCCGATTGAGGAGTTCCTCTTGGAGATGGAAAGTGTATGATAGACAACTCTACACCAGAGTAAATCTGCTGCAAGCCATGGATTTAGCCTGTGGTGATATAGGTGAGGAATCATGTCAGGGTTGGATACGGCACACAAGAGGCTTCTTCCCCCGTTGCCTCAGGAGGGACAATATTGCTTGTGATGTGGACGAGGTGCTCTGGCCTGACCCAGCCCAAAGACAAGAAGAAGCACATTGATCACATGTTTACTCCTTTGATTTCTGTCCCTTTTAGTATTTGTATAGTGTAGTACAGTGCATTTGTAGGCTGTATACTGTACAATGGACAAATTGTATGGCCCTGAACATTGTGCTTTCCATTTATTAACAGTACTGACTGCTCAATAGATTTTGACTGGTTGCAGGTTCATATCAACAAAGAACAAGACTTACAGTATCACAGAGACAAAGGACAAGTTTGTGAGATGCAGGGTACAGTAATGTAACAATAGGGGTACAAGGAGGAGGAAGAATAAAAAACAATATTGCAAAGAGCAAAGCAGAGTAGTAATTTCTGATAAATTTTGAGCTACTATGACAGAACATGTTTTTGTTCATCAAAAGACAATGACGGAAAAATATGAATAATTTTTTTAGATTAAAAAATGTACTTCTCCCTGAGAATTGTATGTTTTGAACAATGTGCTTTCTATTTTTCGGTGTATTGTTTACTGACTGCTTGAGAGTGTATATCATTTTGATCACTTTGTTTATGATTTGAGAGCAGTGTTTGATTTTGAACACAGGTAAAACTGTTTTGAGGCGAATGTTTCATTTTGCGAGAGGAGTCAGAGGTTATGTAGATAGTGCTTGAAGATGAGGAGAGGAGAGGAGAGGATGGGAGAGGAGAGGAGAGGAGTCAGAGGTTATGTAGATAGTGCTTGAAGATGAGGAGAGGAGAGGAGAGGATGGGAGAGGAGAGGAGAGGAGTCAGAGGTTATGTAAATAGTGCTTGAAGATGAGGTTTTGTGTTTAATGTTTTCAGGAAACGGAGCAAGGTTTCAGAAATCGTGTTTTAGCAATTGAGAAAAACTGTAAACACGTATCTGATATACTGTAAGTAATTAATTGCTGTTCTTTCAATCAAATATTTATTACATGCATATCCACCAGATGGCAGCAGAGGACCACAGTAAGAGACCAGACTCATGACACAATACCATAAGGCCAAAACAATGAGCTAGGTTGGACAGAGAGCTAGGTTGGATAGAGAGCTAGGTTGGATAGAGAGCTAGGTTGGATAGAGAGCTAGGTTGGATAGAGAGCTAGGTTGGATAGAGAGCTAGGTTGGACAGAGAGCTAGGTTGGACAGAGAGCTAGGTTGGATAGAGAGCTAGGTTGGATAGAGAGCTAGGTTGGACAGAGAGCTAGGTTGGATAGAGAGCTAGGTTGGCCAGAGAGCTAGGTTGGACGGAGAGCTAGGTTGGACGGAGAGCTAGGTTGGACAGAGAGCTAGGTTGGATAGAGAGCTAGGTTGGATAGAGAGCTAAGTTGGACAGAGAGCTAGGTTGGACAGAGAGCTAGGTTGGCCAGAGAGCTAGGTTGGCCAGAGAGCTAGGTTGGATAGAGAGCTAGGTTGGACAGAGAGCTAGGTTGGACAGAGAGCTAGGTTGGACAGAGAGCTAGGTTGGACAGAGAGCTAGGTTGGATACAGAGCCAGGTTGGACAGAGAGCCAGGTTGGACAGAAAGCTAGGTTGGATAGAGAGCTAGGTTGGATAGAGAGCTAGGTTGGACAGAGAGCTAGGTTGGACAGAGAGCTAGGTTGGATACAGAGCTAGGTTGGACAGAGAGCTAGGTTGGACAGAGAGCTAGGTTGGACAGAGAGCTAGGTTGGATAGAGAGCTAGGTTGGCCAGATAGCTAAGTTGGATAGAGAGCTAGGTTGGATAGAGAGCTAGGTTGGATAGAGAGCTAGGTTGGACAGAGAGCTAGGTTGGACAGAGAGCTAGGTTGGATACAGAGCTAGGTTGGACAGAGAGCTAGGTTGGACAGAGAGCTAGGTTGGACAGAGAGCTAGGTTGGATAGAGAGCTAGGTTGGCCAGATAGCTAAGTTGGATAGAGAGCTAGGTTGGATAGAGAGCTAGGTTGGACAGAGAGCTAGGTTGGCCAGAGAGCTAGGTTGGCCAGAGAGCTAGGTTGGATAGAGAGCTAGGTTGGCCAGAGAGCTAGGTTGGACAGAGAGCTAGGTTGGACAGTGAGCTAGGTTGGCCAGAGAGCTAGGTTGGATAGAGAGCTAGGTTGGACAGAGAGCTAGGTTGGACAGTGAGCTAGGTTGGCCAGAGAGCTAGGTTGGATAGAGAGCTAGGTTGGACAGAGAGCTAGGTTGGACAGTGAGCTAGGTTGGCCAGAGAGCTAGGTTGGATAGAGAGCTAGGTTGACCAGAGAGCTAGGTTGGCCAGAGAGCTAGGTTGGCCAGAGAGCTAGGTTGGACAGAGAGCTAGGTTGGACAGTGAGC
>NC_138304.1:107313597-107328597 GCF_965601325.2 Salmo salar
GCTAAAGAATTCAAATAATAATAATTAGACTATGTAAGAAATCTATTGTTGTGATATATTTTTTTATTTTTATTTTACCGTTATTTTACCAGGTAAGTTGACTGAGAACACATTCTCATTTACAGCAACGACCTGGGGAATAGTTACAGGGGAGAGGAGGGGGGATGAATGAGCCAATTGTAAGCTGGGGATGATTAGGTGACCATGATGGTATGAGGGTCAGATTGGGAATTTAGCTAAAACACCAGGGTTAACACCCCTACTCTTACGATAAGTACCATGGGATCTTTAATGACCTCAGAGAGTCAGGACACCCGTTTAATGTCCCATCCGAAAGACGGCACACCTAATGAGTAGCATTGATTGGTGCTCTCTGTATCAGAACCTTGTGCCCTGAGAGAGAGAGAGAGAACAGTAACCAGTCAATACCAGGCCCTGAGCTACTGACTGACTGACTGTCTCCTTGTGCCCTGAGAGAGAGAGAGAGAGAGAGAGAGAGAGAGAGAGAGAGAGAGAGAGAGAGAGAGAGAGAGAGAGAGAGAGAGAGAGAGAGAGAGAGAGAGAGAGCGAGAGAGCGAGAGAGAGAGAGAGAGAGAGAGAGAGAGAGAGAGAGAGAGAGAGAGCGAGAGAGAGAGAGAGAGAGAGAGAGAGAACAGTGACCAGTCAATACCAGGCCCTGAGCTACTGACTGACTGTCTCCTTGTGCCCTGAGAGAGAGAGAGAACAGTAACCAGTCAATACCAGGCACTGAACTACTGACTGACTGTCTCCTTGTGCCCTGAGAGAGAGAGAGAGAACAGTAACCAGTCAATACCAGGCCCTGAGCTACTGACTGACTGACTGTCTCCTTGTGCCCTGAGAGAGAGAGAGAACAGTAACCAGTCAATACCAGGCCATGAGCTACTGACTGACTGACTGTCTCCTTCTGCCCTGAGAGAGAGAGAGAACAGTAACCAGTCAATACCAGGCCCTGAGTTACTGACTGACTGTCTCCTTGTGCCCTGAGAGAGAGAGAGAGCAGTAACCAGTCAATACCAGGCCCTGAGTTACTGACTGACTGTCTCCTTGTGCCCTGAGAGAGAGAGAGAGCAGTAACAAGTCAATACCCAGAGGCCCAGAGGACAAAAATCAGTTAACCACCTAACCGAGGAACTCAATTTAACCTTGCGCAATACCCTAGATGCAGTTGCACCCCTAAAAACTAAAAACATCTGTCATAAGAAACTAGCTCCCTGGTATACAGAAAATACACGAGCACTGAAGCAAGCTTCCAGAAAATTGGAACGGAAATGGCGCCACACCAAACTGGAAGTCTTCCGACTAGCTTGGAAAGACAGTACCGTGCAGTATCGAAGAGCCCTCACTGCTGCTCGATCATCCTATTTTTCCAACTTAATTGAGGAGAATAAGAACAATCCAATATTTTTTTTGTTATCCTGTCGCAAAGCTAACTAAAAAGCAGCCTTCGCAAATGGAGGATGGCTTTCACTTCAGCAGTAATACATTTATGAACTTCTTTGAGGAAAAGATCATGATCATTAGAAAGCAAATTACAGACTCCTCTTTAAATCTGGGTATTCCTCCAAAGCTCCATTGTCCTGAGTCTACACAACTCTGCCAGGGACCTAGGATCAAGGGAGACACTCAAGTGTTTTAGTACTATATCTCTTGACACAATGATGAAAATAATCATGGCCTCCAAACCCTCAAGCTGCATACTGGACCCTATTCCAACTAAACTACTGAAAGAGCTGCTTCCTGTGCTTGGCCCTCCTATGTTGAACATAATAAACGGCTCTCTATCCACCGGATGTGTACCAAGCTCACTAAAAGTGGCAGTAATAAAGCCTCTCTTGAAAAAGCCGAATCTTGATCCAGAAATTATAAAAAAACTATCGGCCTATATCGAATCTTCCATTCCTCTCAAAAATTTTAGAAAAAGCTGTTGCACAGCAACTCACTGCCTTCCTGAAGACAAACAATGTATACGAAACGCTTCAGTCTGGTTTTAGACCCCATCATAGCACTGAGACTGCACTTGTGAAGGTGGTAAATGACCTTTTAACCTGTTTGGGCTAGGGGGCAGTATTGAGAATTTTGGAAAAAATATGTGCCCATTTTTAACTGCCTCCTACACCAACTCAGAAGCTAGAATATGCATATTATTGTTCAGGTTTGGATAGAAAACACCCTAAAGTTTCTAAAACTGTTTGAATGGTGTCTGTGAGTATAACAGAACTCCTATGGCAGGCAAAAACCTGACAAGGTTTCATGCAGGAAGTGGCCTGTTTGACAAGGAGTCGTGCGTCTTGCATCTGTTTATTGAAGAGTAAGGATCTTAGCTGTAACGTGACAATTCCCAGGGCTCCAATAGGCTCTCAGAAGGCGGGAAAATCCTGAAGGTTGACGAGGCAGCCTCAGGCTGAAACAGATTATCGCCTTATTCAAGTGTCCCATTAGGTGACAATGGAATGAGGCGCGTGCGCGATTAGCCCCCATGGAGTATTTTAATTCGGCTGTTTAGTTTATTGCAGATTCCCGGTCGGAATATTATCGCTTTTCTACGAGATAAATGGCATAAAAATTGGTTTTAAACAGCGGTTGACATGCTTCGAAGTACGGTAATGGAATATTTAGACATTTTTTGTCACGCCATGCGCCATGCGCACGACCGTGGATTACCATTCTGATAGTGTCTAGAACGCACGAACAAAACGCCGCTATTCGGATATAACGATGGATTATTTTGGACCAAACCTACATTTGTTATTGAAGTAGAAGTCCTGGGACTGCATTCTGACGAAGAACAAGAAAGGTAAGAACATTTTTCTTATAGGAAATGTGATTATGGTGAAGGCTAATCTTGCCGGGTGTCTAAATAGCTAGCCGTGATGGCTGGGCTATGTACTTAGAATATTGCAAAATGTGCTTCATCCGAAAAGCTATTTTAAAATCGGACATATCGAGTGCATAGAGGAGTAATGTATATATAATTCTTAAAATAATTGTTATGCTTTTTGTGAACGTTTATCGTGAGTAATTTAGCAAACTGTTAGTAAATTCCCCGGAAGTTTGCGGGGGGTATGCTTTTTCTGAACGTCACATGCTAATGTAAAAAGCTGTTTTTTGATATAAATATGAACTTGATTGAACAGACATGCATGTATTGTATAACATAATGTCCTAGGTGTGTCATCTGATGAAGATCATAAAAGGTTAGTGCTGCATTTAGCTGTGGTTTGGGTTTTTGGTGACATTATATGCTAGCTTGAAAAATGGGTGTCTGATTATTTCTGGCTGGGCACTCTCCTGACATAATCTAATGTTTTGCTTTCGTTGTAAAGCCTTTTTGAAATCGGACAGTGTGGTTAGATTAACGAGAGTCTTGTCTTTAAATAGCTGTAAAATAGTCATATGTTTGAGAAATTGAAGTAATAGTATTTCAAACGATTCAAAAATCGCGCCACTGGATAAGACTGGCTGTTACGTAGGTGGGACGAATTCGTCCCGCCTAGCCCATAGAGGTTAATGACGTCAGACCGAGGCTCTGCATCTGTCCTCGTGCTCCTAGATCTTAGTGCCGCTTTTGATACCATCGATCACCACATTCTTTTGGAGAGATTGGAAACCCAAATTGGTCTACATGGACAAGTTCTGGCCTGGTTTAGATCTTATCTGTCGGAAAGATATCAGTTTGTCTCTGTGAATGGTTTGTCCTCTGACAAATCAATTGTAAATTTCGGTGTTCCTCAAGGTTCCGTTTTAGGACCACTATTGTTTTCACTATATATTTTACCTCTTGGGGATGTCAATCGAAAACATAATGTTAAATTTCACTGCTATGCGGACGACACACAGCTGTACATTTCAATAAAACATGGTGAAGCCCCAAAATTGCCCTCGCTAGAAGCCTGTGTTTCAGACATAAAGAAGTGGAAGGCTGCAAACTTTCTACTTTTAAACTAGGACAAAACAGAGATGCTTGTTCTAGGTCCCAAGAAACAAAGAGATCTTCTGTTGAATCTGACAATTAATCTGGATGGTTGTACAGTCGTCTCAAATAAAACTGTGAAAGACCTCGGCGTTACTCTGGACCCTGATCTCTCTTTTGAAGAACATATCAAGACTGTTTCAAGGACAGCTTTTTTCCATCTATGTAACATTGCAAAAATCAGAAATTTTCTGTCCAAAAATGACGCAGAAAAATTAATCCATGCTTTTGTTACTTCTAGGTTGAACTACTGCAATGCTCTACTTTCCGGCTACCTGGATAAAGCACTAAATAAACTTCAGTTAGTGCTAAATACGGCTGCTAGAATCCTGACTAGAACCAAAAAATTTGATCATATTACTCCAGTGCTAGCCTCCCTACACTGGCTTCCTGTTAAGGCAAGGGCTGATTTCAAGGTTTTACTGCTAACCTACAAAGCATTACATGGGCTTGCTCCTACCTATCTTTCCGATTTGGTCCTGCCGTACATACCTACACGTACGCTACGGTCACAAGACGCAGGCCTCCTAATTGTCCCTAGAATTTCTAAGCAAACGGCTGGAGGTAGGGCTTTCTCCTATAGAGCTCCATTTTTATGGAATGGTCTGCCTACCCATGTGAGAGACGCAGACTCAGTCTCAACCTTTAAGTCTTTACTGAAGACTTATCTCTTCAGTAGGTCCTATGATTAAGTATAGTCTGGCCCAGGAGTGTGAAGGTGAACGGAAAGGCTGGAGCAACGAACCGCCCTTGCTGTCTCTGCCTTGCCGGTTCCCCTCTTTCCACTGGGATTCTCTGCCTCTAACCCTTTTACAGGGGCTGAGTCACTGGCTTACTGGTGTTCTTCCATGCCGTCCATGGGAGGGGTGCGTCACTTGAGTGGGTTGAGTCACTGACGTGGTCTTCCTGTCTGGGTTGGCACCCCCCCTTGGGTTGTGCCATGGCGGAGATCGTTGTGGGCTATACTCGGCCTTGTCTTAGGACGGTAAGTTGGTGGTTGGAGACATCCCTCTAGTGGTGTGGGGGCTGTGCTTTGGCAAAGTGGGTGGGGTTATATCCTGCCTGTTTGGCCCTGTCCGGGGGTATCATCGGATGGGGCCACAGTGTCTTCTGATCCCTCCTGTCTCAGCCTCCAGTATTTATGCTGCAGTAGTTTATGTGTCGGGGGGCTAGGGTCAGTCTGTTACATCTGGAGTATTTCTCTTGTCTTATCCGGTGTCCTGTGTGAATTTAAATATGCTCTCTCTAATTCTCTCTTTCTCTCTTTCTGTCTTTCTCTCGGAGGACCTGAGCCCTAGGACCATGCCTCAGGACTACCTGGTATGATGACTCCTTGCTGTCCCCAGTCCACCTGGCCGTGCTGCTGCTCCAGTTTCAACTGTTCTGCCTGCGGCTATGGAACCCTGACCTGTTCACCGGACGTGCTTGTTGCACCCTCGACAACTACTATGATTATTATTATTTGACCATGCTGGTCATTTATGAACATTTTAACATTTTAACATCTTGACCATGTTCTGTTATAATATCCACCCTGCACAGCCAGAAGAGGACTGGCCACCCCTCATAGCCTGGTTCCTCTCTAGGTTTCTTCCTAGGTTTTTGGCCTTTCTAGGGAGTTTTTCCTAGGGAGTGCTTCTTTCACATGCTTTGCTTGCTGTTTGGGGTTTTAGGCTGGGTTTCTGTACAGCACTTTGAGATATCAGCTGATGTACGAAGGGCTATATAAAAATACATTTGATTTGAAAATTTGAATACCAGGCCCTGAGCTACTGACTGACTGTCTCCTTGTGCCCTGAGAGAGAGAGAGAACAGTAACCAGTCAATACCAGGCCCTGAACTACTGACTGACTGACTGTCTCCTTGTTCCCTGAGAGAGAAAGAGAGAGAGAGAGAGAGAGAGAGAGAGAGAGAGAGAGAGAGAGAGAGAGAGAGAGAGAGAGAGAGAGAGAGAACAGTAACCAGTCAATACCAGGCCCTGAACTACTGTCTGACTGGCTCCTTGTGCCCTGAGAGAGAGAGAGAACAGTAACCAGTCAATACCAGGCCCTGAACTACTGACTGACTGACTGTCTCCTTGTGCCCTGAGAGAGAGAGAGAGAGAGAGAGAGAGAGAGAGAGAGAGAGAGAGAGAACAGTAACCAGTCAATACCAGGCCCTGAACTACTGTCTGACTGTCTCCTTGTGCCCTGAGAGAGAGAGAGAACAGTAACCAGTCAATACCAGGCACTGAGTTACTGACTGACTGTCTCCTTGTGCCCTGAGAGAGAGAGAGAGAACAGTAACCAGTCAATACCAGGCCCTGAACTACTGACTGACTGACTGTCTCCTTGTGCCCTGAGAGAGAGAGAGAGAGAGAGAGAGAGAGAGAGAGAGAGAGAGAGAGAGAGAGAGAGAGAGAGAGAGAGAGAGAGAGAGAGAGAGAGAGAGAGAGAGAGAGGAGAGAGAGGAGAGAGAGAGAGAGAGAGAGAGAGAGAGAGAACAGTAACCAGTCAATACCAGGCCCTGAACTACTGTCTGACTGGCTCCTTGTGCCCTGAGAGAGAGAGAGAACAGTAACCAGTCAATACCAGGCACTGAACTACTGACTGACTGTCTCCTTGTGCCCTGAGAGAGAGAGAGAGAGAACAGTAACCAGTCAATACCAGGCCCTGAGCTACTGACTGACTGACTGTCTCCTTGTGCCCTGAGAGAGAGAGAGAACAGTAACCAGTCAATACCAGGCCCTGAACTACTGACTGACTGTCTCCTTGTGCCCTGAGAGAGAGAGAGAGAGAGAGAGAGAGAGAGAGAGAGAGAGAGCGAGAGAGAGAGAGAGAGAGAGAGAGAGAGAGAGAGAGAGAGAGGAGAGAGAGAGAGAGAGAGAGAGAGAGAGAGAGAACAGTAACCAGTCAATACCAGGCCCTGAGTTACTGACTGAGTGACTGTCTCTCTCAGGCCTCCAGGATTAAGCACACTCCAACTGAGTAGATTCCAGTTGCATATGTAGTGCACTAATTTGATCAGAGCCTTATATAGGAAACAGGGTACCATTTGGAACAGAACTGCGATCTATTGTCTCACATCTCGCTGAACCACAGTTTCCGTATCCAGCTGCTGGCAAAGTATCAGGGCATTGTCTGTCAGTGTGATGGATGGACTATCAATCCTGGTTCTTTATTCCATTCGCTCTACCTGGTGGTGGACAGTAGGGGGCAGTATGTTTCTCCCAGGAAGATGCTTGCTTCTTGATTCCATCCCACAGCACAGGAACAACAGCTGAGGGGAATTCAGCTGTTTGCAGGTAAAGCGTACGTGAAGAGTACTTGTAGGCTATACGAGGCAAAACCAGATATGACTGTAAATCAAAGACGAAATCTAAATGACCAGATTAGCCCACTGTAACAACAGATGTGTGACTAATCTAGTTAATGAGTGCGACCGATATGAGAACGATTGAAGATTGTTCTCCACCATTGATGCCTTTCAGAGAATACATACAATAGAGATATCTGGACGATCAGTCACTCCATGTAGCAGACACCTGGACAATCAGTCACTCCATCTAGCAGACACCTGGACAATCAGTCACTCCATCTAGCAGACACCTGGACAATCAGTCACTCCATCTAGCAGACACCTGGACAATCAGTCACTCCATCTAGCAGACACCTGGACAATCAGTCACTCCATCTAGCAGACACCTGGACAATCAGTCACTCCATCTAGCAGGACACCTGGACAATCAGTCACTCCATCTAGCAGACACCTGGACAATCAGTCACTCCATCTAGCAGACACCTGGACAATCAGTCACTGCATCTAGCAGACACCTGGACAATCAGTCACTCCTCTAGCAGACACCTGGACAATCAGTCACTCCATCTAGCAGACACCTGGACAATCAGTCACTCCATCTAGCAGACACCTGGACAATCAGTCACTCCATCTAGCAGACACCTGGACAATCAGTCACTCCATCTAGCAGACACCTGGACAATCAGTCACTCCATCTAGCAGACACCTGGACAATCAGTCACTCCTCTAGCAGACACCTGGACAATCAGTCACTCCATGTAGCAGACACCTGGATAACTAGTCAGATACCATCTCAATATCAGGGTCTATATAGTGCACTACTTTTGACCTGAGTCCTATGGGTCTATACAGTGCACTACTTTTGACCTGAGCCCTATGGGTCTATATAGTGTACTACTTTTGACCTGAGCCCTAT
Source organism: Salmo salar (assembly GCF_965601325.2). Taxonomy (NCBI): domain Eukaryota; kingdom Metazoa; phylum Chordata; class Actinopteri; order Salmoniformes; family Salmonidae; genus Salmo; species Salmo salar. Next base: position 107,321,802 of record NC_138304.1, read on the forward strand.
GGGTCTATACAGTGCACTACTTTTAACCTGAGCCCTATGGGTCTATACAGTGCACTACTATATAGTGCGCTAGGGTTGTCATGATACCAGTATCGCGATATGTAGAGGTATCGTGGCAAAGAAACACAACAGGAAGCAGACTAAATTTCCTGAGGAAAACAGTCGTAATGTTGGAGACCAGCAGCCCGTCGTCACCCAGAATCACACGTTTCTTTCCTATAGAAGACAATGTTACATACACTAGGTTTCAAAGGACCTAAGAGCTCGGTCTGCGTTGGGTTATCATAGCATCACCATACTGGTATGGGATTACATAGTGAAGAGGGTTACATGTGAGACGTAGCCCTAGTCTTCATTATCTCTGCTTGAACAGAGCCCAATTGTACAGGTGAGGATGGCTCTCTACGTCTCTAGCTGGGTCTCTAGCTGGGTCTCTAGCTGGGTCTCTAGCTGGGTCTCTAGCTGGGTCTCTAGTCTCTAGCTGGGTCTCTAGCTGGGTCTCTAGCTGGGTCTCTAGCTGGGTCTCTAGCTGGGTCTCTAGCTGGGTCTCTAGCTGGGTCTCTAGATGGGTCTCTAGTCTCTAGCTGGGTCTCTAGGTGGGTCTCTAGCTGGGTCTCTAGCTGGGTCTCTAGTCTCTAGCTGGGTCTCTAGTCTCTAGCTGGGTCTCTAGCTGGGTCTCTAGCTGGGTCTCTAGTCTCTAGCTGGGTCTCTAGCTGGGTCTCTAGCTGGGTCTCTAGCTGGGTCTCTAGTCTCTAGCTGGGTCTCTAGCTGGGTCTCTAGCTGGGTCTCTAGCTGGGTCTCTAGTCTCTAGCTGGGTCTCTAGCTGGGTCTCTAGTCTCTAGCTGGGTCTCTAGCTGGGTCTCTAGCAGTGTCTCTAGCTGGGTCTCTAGCTGGGTCTCTAGCTGGGTCTCTAGTCTCTAGCTGGGTCTCTAGCTGGGTCTCTAGCTGGGTCTCTAGCTGGGCCTCTAGCTGGGTCTCTAGTCTCTAGCTGGGTCTCTAGCTGGGTCTCTAGCTGGGACTCTAGCTGGGTCTCTAGCTGGGTCTCTAGTCTCTAGCTGGGTCTCTAGCTGGGTCTCTAGCTGGGTCTCTAGCTGGGTCTCTAGCTGGGTCTCTAGCTGGGTCTCTAGTCTCTAGCTGGGTCTCTAGCTGGGTCTCTAGCTGGGTCTCTAGCTGGGTCTCTAGTCTCTAGATGGGCCTCTAGCTGGGTCTCTAGCTGGGTCTCTAGCTGGGTCTCTAGCTGGGTCTCTAGACTCTAGATGGGCCTCTAGATGGGCCTCTAGCTGGGCCTCTAGCTGGGTCTCTAGCTGGGTCTCTAGCTGGGTCTCTAGCTGGGCCTCTAGCTGGGTCTCTAGCTGGGTCTCTAGCTGGGTCTCTAGCTGGGTCTCTAGCTGGGTCTCTAGACTCTAGATGGGCCTCTAGCTGGGGCTCTAGCTGGGGCTCTAGCTGGGTCTCTAGTCTCTAGATGGGCCTCTAGCTGGGTCTCTAGCTGGGTCTCTAGCTGGGTCTCTAGCTGGGTCTCTAGCTGGGTCTCTAGACTCTAGATGGGCCTCTAGATGGGCCTCTAGCTGGGTCTCTAGCTGGGTCTCTAGCTGGGTCTCTAGCTGGGTCTCTAGCTGGGTCTCTAGTCTCTAGATGGGCCTCTAGCTGGGTCTCTAGCTGGGTCTCTAGCTGGGTCTCTAGCTGGGTCTCTAGACTCTAGATGGGCCTCTAGATGGGCCTCTAGCTGGGACTCTAGCTGGGTCTCTAGCTGGGTCTCTAGCTGTGGCCTCTAGCTGGGGTCTCTAGCTGGGTCTCTAGCTGGGTCTCTAGCTGGGTCTCTAGTCTCTAGATGGGCCTCTAGCTGGGTCTCTAGCTGGGTCTCTAGCTGGGTCTCTAGCTTGGTCTCTAGTCTTTAGATGGGCCTCTAGCTGGGTCTCTAGCTGGGTCTCTAGCTGGGTCTCTAGCTGGGTCTCTAGCTGGGTCTCTAGACTCTAGATGGGCCTCTAGATGGGCCTCTAGCTGGTCTCTAGCTGGGCCTCTAGCTGGGTCTCTAGCTGGGCTCTAGCTGGGGTCTCTAGTCTCTAGATGGGCCTCTAGCTGGGTCTCTAGCTGGGTCTCTAGCTGGGTCTCTAGCTGGGTCTCTAGCTGGGTCTCTAGACTCTAGATGGGCCTCTAGATGCGTTCTCTAGCTGGGTCTCTAGCTGGGTCTCTAGCCTGGGTCTCTAGCTGGGCCTCTAGCTGGGTCTCTAGCTGGGCCTCTAGCTGGGTCTCTAGCTGGGTCTCTAGCTGGGCCTCTAGCTGGGTCCTCTAGCTGGGTCTCTAGCTGGGTCTCTAGCTGGGTCTCTAGATGGGTCTCTAGCTGGGCCTCTAGCTGGGTCCTCTAGCTGGGTCTCTAGCTGGGTCTCTAGCTGGGTCTCTAGATGGGTCTCTAACTGGGCCTCTAGCTGGGTCTCTAGCTGGGTCTCTAGCTGGGGTCTCTAGCTGGGTCTCTAGATGGGTCTCTAGCTGGGCCTCTAGCTGGGTCTCTAGATGGGGCCTCTAGCTGGGGTCTCTAGCTGGGGTCTCTAGCTGGGTCTCTAGCTGGGTCTCTAGATGGTCTCTAACTGGGCCTCTAGCTGGGTCTCTAGCTGGGTCTCTAGCTGGGTCTCTAGCTGGGTCTCTAGCATGGGGCTCTAGCTGGGCCTCTAGCTGGGTCTCTAGCTGGGTCTCTAGCTGGGGTCTCTAGATGGGTCTCTAGATGGGCCTCTAGATGGGTCTCTAGCTGGGACTCTAGCTGGGGTCTCTAGATGGGTCTCTAGCCTGGGTCTCTAGCTGGGTCTCTAGACTGAGCGGTCTCTAGATGGGTCTCTAGCTGGGTCTCTAGCTGGGTCCTCTAGCAGGGTTTCTCTAGCTGGGTCTCTAGCTGGGCCTCTAGCTGGGACTCTAGCTGGGTCTCTAGCTGGGTCTCTAGATGGGTCTCTAGATGGGTCTCCAGCTGGGTCTCTAGCTGGGTCTCTAGCTGGGTCTCTATCTGGGTCTCTAGCTGGGCCTCTAGCTGGGTCTCTAAGCTGGGTCTCTAGCTGGGTCTCTAGCTGGGTCTCTAGATGGGTCTCTAGCTGGGTCTCCAGCTGGGTCTCTAGCTGGGTCTCTAGCTGGGTCTCTAGCTGGGTCTCTAGCTGGGGCCTCTAGCTGGGTCTCTAGCTGGGTCTCTAGCTGGGTCTCTAGTCTCTAGCTGGGTCTCTAGTCTCTAGCTGGGTCTCTAGCTGGGTCTCTAGCTGGGTCTCTAGCTGGGGTCTCTAGATGGGTCTCTAGATGGGTCTCTAGATGGGCTCTAGCTGGGTCTCTAGATGGGTCTCTAGCTGGGTCTCTAGATGGGTCTCTAGATGGGTCTCTAGCTGGGTCTCTAGCTGGGTCTCTAGATGGGCCTCTAGCTGGGTCTCTAGCTGGGTCTCTATTCTCTAGCTGGGTCTCTAGTCTCTAGCTGGGTCTCTAGCTGGGTCTCTAGCTGGGTCTCTAGCTGGGCCTCTAGCTGGGTCTCTAGTCTCTAGCTGGGTCTCTAGCTGGGTCTCTAGCTGGGTCTCTAGATGTGTCTCTAGCTGGGTCTCTAGCTGGGTCTCTAGATGGGTCTCTAGCTGGGTCTCTAGCTGGGTCTCTAGCTGGGACTCTAGCTGGGTCTCTAGCTGGGTCTCTAGCTGGGTCTCTAGCTGGGTCTCTAGCTGGGTCTCTAGCTGGGTCTCTAGATGGGTCTCTAGATGGGTCTCTAGATGGGTCTCTAGCTGGGTCTCTAGCTGGGTCTCTAGATGGGCCTCTAGCTGGGTCTCTAGCTGGGTCTCTAGCTGGGTCTCTAGTCTCTAGATGGGTCTCTAGCTGGGTCTCTAGCTGGGGTCTCTAGGTCTCTAGCTGGGTCTCTAGCTGTGGGTCTCTAGCTGGGTCTCTAGCTGGGTCTCTAGCTGGGTCTCTAGCTGGGCCTCTAGCTGGGTCTCTAGCTGGGTCTCTAGCTGGGTCTCTAGTCTCTAGATGGGTCTCTAGTCTCTAGCTGGGTCTCTAGCTGGGTCTCTAGCTGGGTCTCTAGATGGGTCTCTAGATGGGTCTCTAGCTGGGTCTCTAGATGGGTCTCTAGCTGGTGTCTCTAGATGGGTCTTCTCTAGATGGGGTCTCTAGATGGGTTCTCTAGCTGGGTCTCTAGCTGGGTCTCTAGATGGGCCTCTAGCTGGGTCTCTAGCTGGGCCTCTAGCTGGGTCTCTAGCTGGGTCTCTAGCTGGGCCTCTAGCTGTGTCTCTAGCTGGGTCTCTAGCTGGGTCTCTAGTCTCTAGCTGGGTCTCTAGTCTCTAGCTGGGTCTCTAGCTGGGTCTCTAGCTGGGTCTCTAGCTGGGTCTCTAGCTGGGTCTCTAGATGGGTCTCTAGATGGGTCTCTAGATGGGTCTCTAGCTGGGTCTCTAGATGGGTCTCTAGCTGGGTCTCTAGATGGGTCTCTAGATGGGTCTCTAGATTGGTCTCTCTAGCTGGGTCTCTAGCTGGGCTCTCTAGATGGGCCTCTAGCTGGGTCTCTAGCTGGGTCTCTAGTCTCTAGCTGGGTCTCTAGTCTCTAGCTGGGGTCTCTAGATGGGTCTCTAGATTGGTCTCTAGCTGGGTCTCTAGCTGGGTCTCTAGATGGGCCTCTAGCTGGGTCTCTAGCTGGGTCTCTAGTCTCTAGCTGGGTCTCTAGTCTCTAGCTGGGTCTCTAGATGGGTCTCTAGCTGGGCCTCTAGCTGGGTCTCTAGCTGGGTCTCTAGCTGGGTCTCTAGCTGGGTCTCTATCTGGGTCTCTAGATGGGTCTCTAGCTGGGTCTCTAGATGGGTCTCTAGATGGGTCTCTAGCTGGGTCTCTAGCTGGGTCTCTAGCTGGGTCTCTAGATGGGTCTCTAGCTGGGTCTCTAGATGGGTCTCTAGATGGGTCTCTAGATTGGTCTCTAGCTGGGTCTCTAGCTGGGTCTCTAGATGGGTCTCTAGCTGGGTCTCTAGATGGGTCTCTAGATGGGTCTCTAGATTGGTCTCTAGCTGGGTCTCTAGCTGGGTCTCTAGATGGGCCTCTAGCTGGGTCTCTAGCTGGGTCTCTAGTCTCTAGCTGGGTCTCTAGTCTCTAGCTGGGTCTCTAGCTGGGTCTCTAGCTGGGTCCTCTAGCTGGGTCTCTAGTCTCTAGCTGGGTCTCTAGCTGGGTCTCTAGCTGGGCCTCTAGCTGGGTCTCTAGCTGGGTCTCTAGCTGGGTCTCTAGCTGGGTCTCTAGCTGGGTCTCTAGATGGGTCTCTAGCTGGGTCTCTAGATGGGTCTCTAGCTGGGTCTCTAGATGGGTCTCTAGCTGGGTCTCTAGCTGGGTCACTAGCTGGGTCTCTAGCTGGGTCTCTAGCTGGGCCTCTAGCTGGGTCTCTAGCTGGGTCTCTAGCTGGGTCTCTAGTCTCTAGCTGGGTCTCTAGGCTCTAGCTGGGTCTCTAGGCTCTAGCTGGGTCTCTAGCTGGGTCTCTAGCTGGGTCTCTAGCTGGGTCTCTAGCTGGGTCTCTAGATGGGTCTCTAGATGGGTCTCTAGATGGGTCTCTAGTCTCTAGCTGGGTCTCTAGTCTCTAGCTGGGTCTCTAGCTGGGTCTCTAGCTGGGTCTCTAGATGGGTCTCTAGCTGGGTCTCTAGCTGGGTCTCTAGATGGGTCTCTAGATGGGTCTCTAGCTGGGTCTCTAGCTGGGTCTCTAGATGGGTCTCTAGCTGGGTCTCTAGCTGGGCCTCTAGCTGGGTCTCTAGCTGGGTCTCTAGCTGGGTCTCTAGATGGGTCTCTAGATGGGTCTCTAGCTGGGTCTCTAGCTGGGTCTCTAGCTGGGTCTCTAGCTGGGTCTCTAGATGGGTCTCTAGCTGGGTCTCTAGCTGGGTCTCTAGCTGGGTCTCTAGCTGGGTCTCTAGTCTCTAGCTGGGTCTCTAGTCTCTAGCTGGGACTCTAGCTGGGTCTCTAGATGGGTCTCTAGCTGGGCCTCTAGCTGGGTCTCTAGCTGGGTCTCTAGCTGGGTCTCTAGTCTCTAGCTGGGTCTCTAGCTGGGTCTCTAGCTGGGTCTCTAGCTGGGTCTCTAGCTGGGTCTCTAGTCTCTAGCTGGGTCTCTAGCTGGGTCTCTAGCTGGGTCTCTAGCTGGGTCTCTAGATGGGTCTCTAGCTGGGGCTCTAGCTGGGTCTCTAGCTGGTTCTCTAGCTGGGTCTCTAGCTGGGTCTCTAGCTGGGCCTCTAGCTGGGTCTCTAGCTGGGTCTCTAGCTGGGTCTCTAGTCTCTAGCTGGGTCTCTAGCTGGGTCTCTAGCTGGGTCTCTAGCTGGGTCTCTAGCTGGGTCTCTAGTCTCTAGCTGGGTCTCTAGCTGGGTCTCTAGCTGGGTCTCTAGCTGGGTCTCTAGATGGGTCTCTAGCTGGGGCTCTAGCTGGGTCTCTAGCTGGGCCTCTAGCTGGGTCTCTAGCTGGGTCTCTAGCTGGGTCTCTAGCTGGGTCTCTAGTCTCTAGCTGGGTCTCTAGACTCTAGCTGGGACTCTAGCTGGGTCTCTAGCTGGGTCTCTAGTCTCTAGCTGGGTCTCTAGCTGGGTCTCTAGCTGGGTCTCTAGCTGGGTCTCTAGCTGGGTCTCTAGCTGGGTCTCTAGCTGGGTCTCTAGTCTCTAGCTGGGTCTCTAGCTGGGTCTCTAGTCTCTAGCTGGGTCTCTAGCTGGGTCTCTAGATGGGTCTCTAGATGGGTCTCTAGATGGGTCTCTAGCTGGGTCTCTAGCTGGGTCTCTAGCTGGGTCTCTAGCTGGGTCTCTAGCTGGGTCTCTAGTCTCTAGCTGGGTCTCTAGCTGGGTCTCTAGTCTCT
>NC_138304.1:107333597-107408597 GCF_965601325.2 Salmo salar
TACCAGGTAATAACATGGCTATATACAGGGAGTACCAGTACTGAGTCAATGTGCAGGGTTACCAGGTAATAACATGGCTATATACAGGGAGTACCAGTACTGAGTCAATGTGCAGGGTTACCAGGTAATAACATGGCTATATACAGGGAGTACCAGTACTGAGTCAATGTGCAGGGGTACGAGGTAATAACATGGCTATATACAGGGAGTACCAGTACTGAGTCAATGTGCAGGGGTACGAGGTAATAACATGGCTATATACAAGGGGTACCAGTACTGAGTCAATGTGCAGGGTTACCAGGTAATAACATGGCTATATACAGGGAGTACCAGTACTGAGTCAATGTGCAGGGTTACCAGGTAATAACATGGCTATATACAGGGAGTACCAGTACTGAGTCAATGTGCAGGGGTACCAGGTAATAACATGGCTATATACAGGGAGTACCAGTACTGAGTCAATGTGCAGGGTTACCAGGTCAAAACATGGCTATATACAGGGAGTACCAGTACTGAGTCAATGTGCAGGGTTACCAGGTCAAAACATGGCTATATACAGGGGAGTACCAGTACTGAGTCAATGTGCAGGGGTACCAGGTAATAACATGGCTATATACAGGGAGTACCAGTACTGAGTCAATGTGCGAGGTTACCAGGTCAAAACATGGCTATATACAGGGAGTACCAGTACTGAGACAATGTGCAGGGTTACCAGGTAATAACATGGCTATATACAGGGAGTACCAGTACTGAGTCAATGTGCAGGGGTACGAGGTAATAACATGGCTATATACAGGGAGTACCAGTACTGAGTCAATGTGCAGGGTTACCAGGTAATAACATGGCTATATACAGGGAGTACCAGTACTGAGTCAATGTGCAGGGTTACCAGGTCAAAACATGGCTATATACAGGGAGTACCAGTACTGAGTCAATGTGCAGGGGTACGAGGTAATAACATGGCTATATACAGGGAGTACCAGTACTGAGTCAATATGCAGGGTTAACAGATAATAACATGGCCATATACAGGGAGTACCAGTACTGAGTCAATGTGCAGGTTTACCAGGTCAAAACATGGCTATATACAGGGAGTACCAGTACTGAGTCAATGTGCAGGGTTACCAGGTCAAAACATGGCTATATACAGGGGAGTACCAGTACTGAGTCAATGTGCAGGGGTACCAGGTAATAACATGGCTATATACAGGGAGTACCAGTACTGAGTCAATGTGCAGGGTTACCAGGTCAAAACATGGCTATATACAGGGAGTACCAGTACTGAGTCAATGTGCAGGGTTACCAGGTAATAACATGGCTATATACATGGAGTACCAGTACTGAGTCAATGTGCAGGGGTACGAGGTAATAACATGGCTATATACAGGGAGTACCAGTACTGAGTCAATGTGCAGGGGTACGAGGTAATAACATGGCTATATACAAGGGGTACCAGTACTGAGTCAATGTGCAGGGGTACCAGGTAATAACATGGCTATATACAGGGAGTACCAGTACTGAGTCAATGTGCAGGGTTACCAGGTCAAAACATGGCTATATACAGGGAGTACCAGTACTGAGTCAATGTGCGGGGTTACCAGGTCAAAACATGGCTATATACAGGGGATTACCAGTACTGAGTCAATGTGCAGGGGTACCAGGTAATAACATGGCTATATACAGGGAGTACCAGTACTGAGTCAATGTGCAGGGTTACCAGGTCAAAACATGGCTATATACAGGGAGTACCAGTACTGAGTCAATGTGCAGGGTTACCAGGTAATAACATGGCTATATACAGGGTGTACCAGTACTGAGTCAATGTGCAGGGGTACGAGGTAATAACATGGCTATATACAGGGAGTACCAGTACTGAGTCAATGTGCAGGGTTACCAGGTAATAACATGGCTATATACAGGGAGTACCAGTACTGAGTCAATGTGCAGGGTTACCAGGTAATAACATGGCTATATACAGGGAGTACCAGTACTGAGTCAATGTGCAGGGGTACGAGGTAATAACATGGCTATATACAGGGAGTACCAGTACTGAGTCAATGTGCAGGGTTACCAGGTAATAACATGGCTATATACAGGGAGTACCAGTACTGAGTCAATGTGCAGGGTTACCAGGTCAAAACATGGCTATATACAGGGAGTACCAGTACTGAGTCAATGTGCAGGGTTACCAGGTCAAAACATGGCTATATACAGGGGAGTACCAGTACTGAGTCAATGTGCAGGGGTACCAGGTAATAACATGGCTATATACAGAGAGTACAAGTACTGAGTCAATGTGCAGGGTTACCAGGTCAAAACATGGCTATATACAGGGAGTACCAGTACTGAGTCAATGTGCAGGGTTACCAGGTCAAAACATGGCTATATACAGGGAGTACCAGTACTGAGTCAATGTGCAGGGATACCAGGTAATAACATGGCTATATACAGGGAGTACCAGTACTGAGTCAATGTGCAGGGTTACCAGGTAATAACATGGCTATATACAGGGAGTACCAGTACTGAGTCAATGTGCAGGGTTACCAGGTCAAAACATGGCTATATACAGGGAGTACCAGTACTGAGTCAATGTGCAGGGTTACCAGGTCAAAACATGGCTATATACAGGGAGTACCAGTACTGAGTCAATGTGCAGGGTTACCAGGTAATAACATGGCTATATACAGGGAGTACCAGGTAATAACATGGCTATATACAGGGGGTACCAGTACTGAGTCAATGTGCAGGGTTACCAGGTCAAAACATGGCTATATACAGGGAGTACCAGGTAATAACATGGCTATATACAGGGAGTACCAGTACTGAGTCAATGTGCAGGGTTACCAGGTAATAACATGGCTATATACAGGGAGTACCAGTACTGAGTCAATGTGCAGGGTTACCAGGTAATAACATGGCTATATACAGGGAGTACCAGTACTGAGTCAATGTGCAGGGGTACGAGGTAATAACATGGCTATATACAGGGAGTACCAGTACTGAGTCAATGTGCAGGGGTACGAGGTAATAACATGGCTATATACAAGGGGTACCAGTACTGAGTCAATGTGCAGGGTTACCAGGTAATAACATGGCTATATACAGGGAGTACCAGTACTGAGTCAATGTGCAGGGTTACCAGGTAATAACATGGCTATATACAGGGAGTACCAGTACTGAGTCAATGTGCAGGGTTACCAGGTCAAAACATGGCTATATACAGGGAGTACCAGTACTGAGTCAATGTGCAGGGTTACCAGGTCAAAACATGGCTATATACAGGGGAGTACCAGTACTGAGTCAATGTGCAGGGGTACCAGGTAATAACATGGCTATATACAGGGAGTACCAGTACTGAGTCAATGTGCAGGGTTACCAGGTCAAAACATGGCTATATACAGGGAGTACCAGTACTGAGTCAATGTGCAGGGTTACCAGGTAATAACATGGCTATATACAGGGAGTACCAGTACTGAGTCAATGTGCAGGGGTACCAGGTAATAACATGGCTATATACAGGGAGTACCAGTACTGAGTCAATGTGCAGGGTTACCAGGTCAAAACATGGCTATATACAGGGAGTACCAGTACTGAGTCAATGTGCAGGGTTACCAGGTCAAAACATGGCTATATACAGGGGAGTACCAGTACTGAGTCAATGTGCATGTGTACCAGGTAATAACATGGCTATATACAGGGAGTACCAGTACTGAGTCAATGTGCAGGGTTACCAGGTCAAAACATGGCTATATACAGGGAGTACCAGTACTGAGTCAATGTGCAGGGTTACCAGGTAATAACATGGCTATATATAGGGTGTACCAGTACTGAGTCAATGTGCAGGGGTACGAGGTAATAACATGGCTATATACAGGGAGTACCAGTACTGAGTCAATGCGCAGGGTTACCAGGTAATGACATGGCTATATACAGGGAGTACCAGTACTGAGTCAATGTGCAGGGTTACCAGGTAATAACATGGCTATATACAGGGAGTACCAGTACTGAGTCAATGTGCAGGGGTACGAGGTAATAACATGGCTATATACAAGGGGTACCAGTACTGAGTCAATGTGCAGGGTTACCAGGTAATAACATGGCTATATACAGGGAGTACCAGTACTGAGTCAATGTGCAGGGTTACCAGGTAATAACATGGCTATATACAGGGAGTACCAGTACTGAGTCAATGTGCAGGGTTACCAGGTCAAAACATGGCTATATACAGGGAGTACCAGTACTGAGTCAATGTGCAGGGTTACCAGGTCAAAACATGGCTATATACAGGGGAGTACCAGTACTGAGTCAATGTGCAGGGGTACCAGGTAATAACATGGCTATATACAGGGAGTACCAGTACTGAGTCAATGTGCAGGGTTACCAGGTCAAAACATGGCTATATACAGGGAGTACCAGTACTGAGTCAATGTGCAGGGTTACCAGGTAATAACATGGCTATATACAGGGAGTACCAGTACTGAGTCAATGTGCAGGGGTACCAGGTAATAACATGGCTATATACAGGGAGTACCAGTACTGAGTCAATGTGCAGGGTTACCAGGTCAAAACATGGCTATATACAGGGAGTACCAGTACTGAGTCAATGTGCAGGGTTACCAGGTCAAAACATGGCTATATACAGGGGAGTACCAGTACTGAGTCAATGTGCATGTGTACCAGGTAATAACATGGCTATATACAGGGAGTACCAGTACTGAGTCAATGTGCAGGGTTACCAGGTCAAAACATGGCTATATACAGGGAGTACCAGTACTGAGTCAATGTGCAGGGTTACCAGGTAATAACATGGCTATATATAGGGTGTACCAGTACTGAGTCAATGTGCAGGGGTACGAGGTAATAACATGGCTATATACAGGGAGTACCAGTACTGAGTCAATGCGCAGGGTTACCAGGTAATAACATGGCTATATACAGGGAGTACCAGTACTGAGTCAATGTGCAGGGTTACCAGGTAATAACATGGCTATATACAGGGAGTACCAGTACTGAGTCAATGTGCAGGGGTACGAGGTAATAACATGGCTATATACAGGGAGTACCAGTACTGAGTCAATGTGCAGGGTTACCAGGTAATAACATGGCTATATACAGGGAGTACCAGTACTGAGTCAATGTGCAGGGTTACCAGGTCAAAACATGGCTATATACAGGGAGTACCAGTACTGAGTCAATGTGCAGGGTTACCAGGTCAAAACATGGCTATATACAGGGGAGTACCAGTACTGAGTCAATGTGCAGGGGTACCAGGTAATAACATGGCTATATACAGGGAGTACAAGTACTGAGTCAATGTGCAGGGTTACCAGGTCAAAACATGGCTATATACAGGGAGTACCAGTACTGAGTCAATGTGCAGGGTTACCAGGTAATAACATGGCTATATACAGGGAGTACCAGTACTGAGTCAATGTGCAGGGGTACGAGGTAATAACATGGCTATATACAGGGAGTACCAGTACTGAGTCAATGTGCAGGGTTACCAGGTAATAACATGGCTATATACAGGGAGTACCAGTACTGAGTCATTGTGCAGGGTTACCAGGTAATAACATGGCTATATACAGGGAGTACCAGTACTGAGTCAATGTGCAGGGGTACGAGGTAATAACATGGCTATATACAGGGAGTACCAGTACTGAGTCAATGTGCAGGGTTACCAGGTAATAACATGGCTATATACAGGGTGTACCAGTACTGAGTCAATGTGCAGGGTTACCAGGTCAAAACATTGCTATATACAGGGAGTACCAGTACTGAGTCAATGTGCAGGGTTACCAGGTCAAAACATGGCTATATACAGGGGAGTACCAGTACTGAGTCAATGTGCAGGGGTACCAGGTAATAACATGGCTATATACAGGGAGTACAAGTACTGAGTCAATGTGCAGGGTTACCAGGTCAAAACATGGCTATATACAGGGAGTACCAGTACTGAGTCAATGTGCAGGGTTACCAGGTCAAAACATGGCTATATACAGGGAGTACCAGTACTGAGTCAATGTGCAGGGATACCAGGTAATAACATGGCTATATACAGGGAGTACCAGTACTGAGTCAATGTGCAGGGTTACCAGGTAATAACATGGCTATATACAGGGAGTACCAGTACTGAGTCAATGTGCAGGGTTACCAGGTCAAAACATGGCTATATACAGGGAGTACCAGTACTGAGTCAATGTGCAGGGTTACCAGGTAATAACATGGCTATATACAGGGAGTACCAGTACTGAGTCAATGTGCAGAGTTACCAGGTAATAACATGGCTATATACAGGGAGTACCAGTACTGAGTCAATGTGCAGGGGTACGAGGTAATAACATGGCTATATACAGGGAGTACCAGTACTGAGTCAATGTGCAGGGGTACCAGGTAATAACATGGCTATATACAAGGGGTACCAGTACTGAGTCAATGTGCAGGGTTACCAGGTAATAACATGGCTATATACAGGGAGTACCAGTACTGAGTCAATGTGCAGGGTTACCAGGTAATAACATGGCTATATACAGGGAGTACCAGTACTGAGTCAATGTGCAGGGTTACCAGGTCAAAACATGGCTATATACAGGGAGTACCAGTACTGAGTCAATGTGCAGGGTTACCAGGTCAAAACATGGCTATATACAGGGGAGTACCAGTACTGAGTCAATGTGCAGGGGTACCAGGTAATAACATGGCTATATACAGGGAGTACCAGTACTGAGTCAATGTGCAGGGTTACCAGGTCAAAACATGGCTATATACAGGGAGTACCAGTACTGAGTCAATGTGCAGGGTTACCAGGTAATAACATGGCTATATACAGGGAGTACCAGTACTGAGTCAATGTGCAGGGGTACCAGGTAATAACATGGCTATATACAGGGAGTACCAGTACTGAGTCAATGTGCAGGGTTACCAGGTCAAAACATGGCTATATACAGGGAGTACCAGTACTGAGTCAATGTGCAGGGTTACCAGGTCAAAACATGGCTATATACAGGGGAGTACCAGTACTGAGTCAATGTGCATGTGTACCAGGTAATAACATGGCTATATACAGGGAGTACCAGTACTGAGTCAATGTGCAGGGTTACCAGGTCAAAACATGGCTATATACAGGGAGTACCAGTACTGAGTCAATGTGCAGGGTTACCAGGTAATAACATGGCTATATATAGGGTGTACCAGTACTGAGTCAATGTGCAGGGGTACGAGGTAATAACATGGCTATATACAGGGAGTACCAGTACTGAGTCAATGCGCAGGGTTACCAGGTAATAACATGGCTATATACAGGGAGTACCAGTACTGAGTCAATGTGCAGGGTTACCAGGTAATAACATGGCTATATACAGGGAGTACCAGTACTGAGTCAATGTGCAGGGGTAAGAGGTAATAACATGGCTATATACAGGGAGTACCAGTACTGAGTCAATGTGCAGGGTTACCAGGTAATAACATGGCTATATACAGGGAGTACCAGTACTGAGTCAATGTGCAGGGTTACCAGGTCAAAACATGGCTATATACAGGGAGTACCAGTACTGAGTCAATGTGCAGGGTTACCAGGTCAAAACATGGCTATATACAGGGGAGTACCAGTACTGAGTCAATGTGCAGGGGTACCAGGTAATAACATGGCTATATACAGGGAGTACAAGTACTGAGTCAATGTGCAGGGTTACCAGGTCAAAACATGGCTATATACAGGGAGTACCAGTACTGAGTCAATGTGCAGGGTTACCAGGTAATAACATGGCTATATACAGGGAGTACCAGTACTGAGTCAATGTGCAGGGGTACGAGGTAATAACATGGCTATATACAGGGAGTACCAGTACTGAGTCAATGTGCAGGGTTACCAGGTAATAACATGGCTATATACAGGGAGTACCAGTACTGAGTCATTGTGCAGGGTTACCAGGTAATAACCTGGCTATATACAGGGAGTACCAGTACTGAGTCAATGTGCAGGGGTACGAGGTAATAACATGGCTATATACAGGGAGTACCAGTACTGAGTCAATGTGCAGGGGTACGAGGGAATAACATGGCTATATACAAGGGGTACCAGTACTGAGTCAATGTGCAGGGTTACCAGGTAAAAACATGGCTATATACAGGGAGTACCAGTACTGAGTCAATGTGCAGGGTTACCAGGTAATAACATGGCTATATACAGGGAGTACCAGTACTGAGTCAATGTGCAGGGGTACCAGGTAATAACATGGCTATATACAGGGAGTACCAGTACTGAGTCAATGTGCAGGGTTACCAGGTCAAAACATGGCTATATACAGGGAGTACCAGTACTGAGTCAATGTGCAGGGTTACCAGGTCAAAACATGGCTATATACAGGGGAGTACCAGTACTGAGTCAATGTGCAGGGGTACCAGGTAATAACATGGCTATATACAGGGAGTACAAGTACTGAGTCAATGTGCAGGGTTACCAGGTCAAAACATGGCTATATACAGGGAGTACCAGTACTGAGTCAATGTGCAGGGTTACCAGGTAATAACATGGCTATATACAGGGAGTACCAGTACTGAGTCAATGTGCAGGGGTACGAGGTAATAACATGGCTATATACAGGGAGTACCAGTACTGAGTCAATGTGCAGGGTTACCAGGTAATAACATGGCTATATACAGGGAGTACCAGTACTGAGTCATTGTGCAGGGTTACCAGGTAATAACATGGCTATATACAGGGAGTACCAGTACTGAGTCAATGTGCAGGGGTACGAGGTAATAACATGGCTATATACAGGGAGTACCAGTACTGAGTCAATGTGCAGGGTTACCAGGTAATAACATGGCTATATACAGGGAGTACCAGTACTGAGTCAATGTGCAGGGTTACCAGGTCAAAACATGGCTATATACAGGGAGTACCAGTACTGAGTCAATGTGCAGGGTTACCAGGTCAAAACATGGCTATATACAGGGGAGTACCAGTACTGAGTCAATGTGCAGGGGTACCAGGTAATAACATGGCTATATACAGGGAGTACAAGTACTGAGTCAATGTGCAGGGTTACCAGGTCAAAACATGGCTATATACAGGGAGTACCAGTACTGAGTCAATGTGCAGGGTTACCAGGTCAAAACATGGCTATATACAGGGAGTACCAGTACTGAGTCAATGTGCAGGGATACCAGGTAATAACATGGCTATATACAGGGAGTACCAGTACTGAGTCAATGTGCAGGGTTACCAGGTAATAACATGGCTATATACAGGGAGTACCAGTACTGAGTCAATGTGCAGGGTTACCAGGTCAAAACATGGCTATATACAGGGAGTACCAGTACTGAGTCAATGTGCAGGGTTACCAGGTAATAACATGGCTATATACAGGGAGTACCAGTACTGAGTCAATGTGCAGGGTTACCAGGTAATAACATGGCTATATACAGGGAGTACCAGGTACTGAGTCAATGTGCAGGGGTACGAGGTAATAACATGGCTATATACAGGGAGTACCAGTACTGAGTCAATGTGCAGGGGTACGAGGTAATAACATGGCTATATACAAGGGGTACCAGTACTGAGTCAATGTGCAGGGTTACCAGGTAATAACATGGCTATATACAGGGAGTACCAGTACTGAGTCAATGTGCAGGGTTACCAGGTAATAACATGGCTATATACAGGGAGTACCAGTACTGAGTCAATGTGCAGGGTTACCAGGTCAAAACATGGCTATATACAGGGAGTACCAGTACTGAGTCAATGTGCAGGGTTACCAGGTCAAAACATGGCTATATACAGGGGAGTACCAGTACTGAGTCAATGTGCAGGGGTACCAGGTAATAACATGGCTATATACAGGGAGTACCAGTACTGAGTCAATGTGCAGGGTTACCAGGTCAAAACATGGCTATATACAGGGAGTACCAGTACTGAGTCAATGTGCAGGGTTACTAGGTAATAACATGGCTATATACAGGGAGTACCAGTACTGAGTCAATGTGCAGGGGTACCAGGTAATAACATGGCTATATACAGGGAGTACCAGTACTGAGTCAATGTGCAGGGTTACCAGGTCAAAACATGGCTATATACAGGGAGTACCAGTACTGAGTCAATGTGCAGGGTTACCAGGTCAAAACATGGCTATATACAGGGGAGTACCAGTACTGAGTCAATGTGCATGTGTACCAGGTAATAACATGGCTATATACAGGGAGTACCAGTACTGAGTCAATGTGCAGGGTTACCAGGTCAAAACATGGCTATATACAGGGAGTACCAGTACTGAGTCAATGTGCAGGGTTACCAGGTAATAACATGGCTATATATAGGGTGTACCAGTACTGAGTCAATGTGCAGGGGTACGAGGTAATAACATGGCTATATACAGGGAGTACCAGTACTGAGTCAATGCGCAGGGTTACCAGGTAATAACATGGCTATATACAGGGAGTACCAGTACTGAGTCAATGTGCAGGGTTACCAGGTAATAACATGGCTATATACAGGGAGTACCAGTACTGAGTCAATGTGCAGGGGTAAGAGGTAATAACATGGCTATATACAGGGAGTACCAGTACTGAGTCAATGTGCAGGGTTACCAGGTAATAACATGGCTATATACAGGGAGTACCAGTACTGAGTCAATGTGCAGGGTTACCAGGTCAAAACATGGCTATATACAGGGAGTACCAGTACTGAGTCAATGTGCAGGGTTACCAGGTCAAAACATGGCTATATACAGGTGAGTACCAGTACTGAGTCAATGTGCAGGGGTACCAGGTAATAACATGGCTATATACAGGGAGTACAAGTACTGAGTCAATGTGCAGGGTTACCAGGTCAAAACATGGCTATATACAGGGAGTACCAGTACTGAGTCAATGTGCAGGGTTACCAGGTAATAACATGGCTATATACAGGGAGTACCAGTACTGAGTCAATGTGCAGGGGTACGAGGTAATAACATGGCTATATACAGGGAGTACCAGTACTGAGTCAATGTGCAGGGTTACCAGGTAATAACATGGCTATATACAGGGAGTACCAGTACTGAGTCATTGTGCAGGGTTACCAGGTAATAACCTGGCTATATGCAGGGAGTACCAGTACTGAGTCAATGTGCAGGGGTACGAGGTAATAACATGGCTATATACAGGGAGTACCAGTACTGAGTCAATGTGCAGGGGTACGAGGGAATAACATGGCTATATACAAGGGGTACCAGTACTGAGTCAATGTGCAGGGTTACCAGGTAAAAACATGGCTATATACAGGGAGTACCAGTACTAAGTCAATGTGCAGGGTTACCAGGTAATAACATGGCTATATACAGGGAGTACCAGTACTGAGTCAATGTGCAGGGGTACCAGGTAATAACATGGCTATATACAGGGAGTACCAGTACTGAGTCAATGTGCAGGGTTACCAGGTCAAAACATGGCTATATACAGGGAGTACCAGTACTGAGTCAATGTGCAGGGTTACCAGGTCAAAACATGGCTATATACAGGGGAGTACCAGTACTGAGTCAATGTGCAGGGGTACCAGGTAATAACATGGCTATATACAGGGAGTACATGTACTGAGTCAATGTGCAGGGTTACCAGGTCAAAACATGGCTATATACAGGGAGTACCAGTACTGAGTCAATGTGCAGGGTTACCAGGTAATAACATGGCTATATACAGGGAGTACCAGTACTGAGTCAATGTGCAGGGGTACGAGGTAATAACATGGCTATATACAGGGAGTACCAGTACTGAGTCAATGTGCAGGGTTACCAGGTAATAACATGGCTATATACAGGGAGTACCAGTACTGAGTCAATGTGCAGGGTTACCAGGTAATAACATGGCTATATACAGGGAGTACCAGTACTGAGTCAATGTGCAGGGGTACGAGGTAATAACATGGCTATATACAGGGAGTACCAGTACTGAGTCAATGTGCAGGGTTACCAGGTAATAACATGGCTATATACAGGGAGTACCAGTACTGAGTCAATGTGCAGGGTTACCAGGTGAAAACATGGCTATATACAGGGAGTACCAGTACTGAGTCAATGTGCAGGGTTACCAGGTCAAAACATGGCTATATACAGGGGAGTACCAGTACTGAGTCAATGTGCAGGGGTACCAGGTAATAACATGGCTATATACAGGGAGTACCAGTACTGAGTCAATGTGCAGGGTTACCAGGTCAAAACATGGCTATATACAGGGAGTACCAGTACTGAGTCAATGTGCAGGGTTACCAGGTAATAACATGGCTATATACATGGAGTACCAGTACTGAGTCAATGTGCAGGGGTACGAGGTAATAACATGGCTATATACAGGGAGTACCAGTACTGAGTCAATGTGCAGGTGTACGAGGTAATAACATGGCTATATACAGGGAGTACCAGTACTGAGTCAATGTGCAGGGTTACCAGGTAATAACATGGCTATATACAGGGAGTACCAGTTCTGAGTCAATGTGCAGGGTTACCAGGTAATAACATGGCTATATACAGGGAGTACCAGTACTGAGTCAATGTGCAGGGGTACCAGGTAATAACATGGCTATATACAGGGAGTACCAGTACTGAGTCAATGTGCAGGGTTACCAGGTCAAAACATGGCTATATACAGGGAGTACCAGTACTGAGTCAATGTGCAGGGTTACCAGGTCAAAACATGGCTATATACAGGCAGTACCAGTACTGAGTCAATGTGCAGGGTTACCAGGTCAAAACATGGCTATATACAGGGGAGTACCAGTACTGAGTCAATGTGCAGGGGTACCAGGTAATAACATGGCTATATACAGGGAGTACCAGTACTGAGTCAATGTGCAGGGTTACCAGGTCAAAACATGGCTATATACAGGGAGTACCAGTACTGAGTCAATGTGCAGGGTTACCAGGTAATAACATGGCTATATATAGGGTGTACCAGTACTGAGTCAATGTGCAGGGGTACGAGGTAATAACATGGCTATATACAGGGAGTACCAGTACTGAGTCAATGTGCAGGGTTACCAGGTAATAACATGGCTATATACAGGGAGTACCAGTACTGAGTCAATGTGCAGGGTTACCAGGTAATAACATGGCTATATACAGGGAGTACCAGTACTGAGTCAATGTGCAGGGGTACGAGGTAATAACATGGCTATATACAGGGAGTACCAGTACTGAGTCAATGTGCAGGGTTACCAGGTAATAACATGGCTATATACAGGGAGTACCAGTACTGAGTCAATGTGCAGGGTTACCAGGTCAAAACATGGCTATATACAGGGAGTACCAGTACTGAGTCAATGTGCAGGGTTACCAGGTCAAAACATGGCTATATACAGGGGAGTACCAGTACTGAGTCAATGTGCAGGGGTACCAGGTAATAACATGGCTATATACAGGGAGTACAAGTACTGAGTCAATGTGCAGGGTTACCAGGTCAAAACATGGCTATATATAGGGAGTACCAGTACTGAGTCAATGTGCAGGGTTACCAGGTAATAACATGGCTATATACAGGGAGTACCAGTACTGAGTCAATGTGCAGGGGTACGAGGTAATAACATGGCTATATACAGGGAGTACCAGTACTGAGTCAATGTGCAGGGTTACCAGGTCAAAACATGGCTATATACAGGGGAGTACCAGTACTGAGTCAATGTGCAGGGGTACCAGGTAATAACATGGCTATATACAGGGAGTACCAGTACTGAGTCAATGTGCAGGGTTACCAGGTCAAAACATGGCTATATCCTGGGAGTACCAGTACTGAGTCAATGTGCAGGGTTACCAGGTAATAACATGGCTATATACAGGGAGTACCAGTACTGAGTCAATGTGCAGGGGTACGAGGTAATAACATGGCTATATACAGGGAGTACCAGTACTGAGTCAATGTGCAGGGTTACCAGGTAATAACATGGCTATATACAGGGAGTACCAGTACTGAGTCAATGTGCAGGGTTACCAGGTAATAACATGGCTATATACAGGGAGTACCAGTACTGAATCAATGTGCAGGGGTACGAGGTAATAACATGGCTATATACAGGGAGTACCAGTACTGAGTCAATGTGCAGGGTTACCAGGTAATAACATGGCTATATACAGGGAGTACCAGTACTGAGTCAATGTGCAGGGTTACCAGGTCAAAACATGGCTATATACAGTGAGTACCAGTACTGAGTCAATGTGCAGGGTTACCAGGTCAAAACATGGCTATATACAGGGGAGTACCAGTACTGAGTCAATGTGCAGGAGTACCAGGTAATAACATGGCTATATACAGGGAGTACCAGTACTGAGTCAATGTGCAGGGTTACCAGGTCAAAACATGGCTATATACAGGGAGTACCAGTACTGAGTCAATGTGCAGGGTTACCAGGTAATAACATGGCTATATACATGGAGTACCAGTACTGAGTCAATGTGCAGGGGTACGAGGTAATAACATGGCTATATACAGGGAGTACCAGTACTGAGTCAATGTGCAGGGGTACGAGGTAATAACATGGCTATATACAAGGGGTACCAGTACTGAGTCAATGTGCAGGGTTACCAGGTAATAACATGGCTATATACAGGGAGTACCAGTACTGAGTCAATGTGCAGGGTTACCAGGTAATAACATGGCTATATACAGGGAGTACCAGTACTGAGTCAATGTGCAGGGGTACCAGGTAATAACATGGCTATATACAGGGAGTACCAGTACTGAGTCAATGTGCAGGGTTACCAGGTCAAAACATGGCTATATACAGGGAGTACCAGTACTGAGTCAATGTGCAGGGTTACCAGGTCAAAACATGGCTATATACAGGGGAGTAACAGTACTGAGTCAATGTGCAGGGGTACCAGGTAATAACATGGCTATATACAGGGAGTACCAGTACTGAGTCAATGTGCAGGGTTATCAGGTCAAAACATGGCTATATACAGGGAGTACCAGTACTGAGTCAATGTGCAGGGTTACCAGGTAATAACATGGCTATATACAGGGTGTACCAGTACTGAGTCAATGTGCAGGGGTACGAGGTAATAACATGGCTATATACAGGGAGTACCAGTACTGAGTCAATGTGCAGGGTTACCAGGTAATAACATGGCTATATACAGGGAGTACCAGTACTGAGTCAATGTGCAGGGTTACCAGGTAATAACATGGCTATATACAGGGAGTACCAGTACTGAGTCAATGTGCAGGGGTACGAGGTAATAACATGGCTATATACAGGGAGTACCAGTACTGAGTCAATGTGCAGGGTTACCAGGTAATAACATGGCTATATACAGGAAGTACCAGTACTGAGTCAATGTGCAGGGTTACCAGGTCAAAACATGGCTATATACAGGGAGTACCAGTACTGAGTCAATGTGCAGGGTTACCAGGTCAAAACATGGCTATATACAGGGGAGTACCAGTACTGAGTCAATGTGCAGGGGTACCAGGTAATAACATGGCTATATACAGGGAGTACAAGTACTGAGTCAATGTGCAGGGTTACCAGGTCAAAAAATGGCTATATACAGGGAGTACCAGTACTGAGTCAATGTGCAGGGTTACCAGGTAATAACATGGCTATATACAGGGAGTACCAGTACTGAGTCAATGTGCAGGGGTACAAGGTAATAACATGGCTATATACAGGGAGTACCAGTACTGAGTCAATGTGCAGGGTTACCAGGTAATAACATGGCTATATACAGGGAGTACCAGTACTGAGTCAATGTGCAGGGTTACCAGGTCAAAACATGGCTATATACAGGGAGTACCAGTACTGAGTCAATGTGCAGGGGTACAAGGTAATAACATGGCTATATACAGGGAGTACCAGTACTGAGTCAATGTGCAGGGTTACCAGGTAATAACATGGCTATATACAGGGAGTACCAGTACTGAGTCAATGTGCAGGGTTACCAGGTAATAACATGGCTATATACAGGGGAGTACCAGTACTGAGTCAATGTGCAGGGGTACCAGGTAATAACATGGCTATATACAGGGAGTACCAGTACTGAGTCAATGTGCAGGGTTACCAGGTCAAAACATGGCTATATACAGGGAGTACCAGTACTGAGTCAATGTGCAGGGTTACCAGGTAATAACATGGCTATATATAGGGTGTACCAGTACTGAGTCAATGTGCAGGGGTACGAGGTAATAACATGGCTATATACAGGGAGTACCAGTACTGAGTCAATGTGCAGGGTTACCAGGTAATAACATGGCTATATACAGGGAGTACCAGTACTGAGTCAATGTGCAGGGTTACCAGGTAATAACATGGCTATATACAAGGGAGTACCAGTACTGAGTCAATGTGCAGGGGTACGAGGTAATAACATGGCTATATACAGGGAGTACCAGTACTGAGTCAATGTGCAGGGTTACCAGGTAATAACATGGCTATATACAGGGAGTACCAGTACTGAGTCAATGTGCAGGGTTACCAGGTCAAAACATGGCTATATACAGGGAGTACCAGTACTGAGTCAATGTGCAGGGTTACCAGGTCAAAACATGGCTATATACAGGGGAGTACCAGTACTGAGTCAATGTGCAGGGGTACCAGGTAATAACATGGCTATATACAGGAAGGTACAAGTACTGAGTCAATGTGCAGGGTTACCAGGTCAAAACATGGCTATATACAGGGAGTACCAGTACTGAGTCAATGTGCAGGGTTA
This sequence comes from Salmo salar, assembly GCF_965601325.2. Taxonomy (NCBI): domain Eukaryota; kingdom Metazoa; phylum Chordata; class Actinopteri; order Salmoniformes; family Salmonidae; genus Salmo; species Salmo salar. The sequence goes on from NC_138304.1 coordinate 107,350,274, forward strand.
CCAGGTAATAACATGGCTATATACAGGGAGTACCAGTACTGAGTCAATGTGCAGGGGTACGAGGTAATAACATGGCTATATACAGGGAGTACCAGTACTGAGTCAATGTGCAGGGTTACCAGGTAATAACATGGCTATATACAGGGAGTACCAGTACTGAGTCAATGTGCAGGGTTACCAGGTAATAACATGGCTATATACAGGGAGTACCAGTACTGAGTCAATGTGCAGGGGTACGAGGTAATAACATGGCTATATACAGGGAGTACCAGTACTGAGTCAATGTGCAGGGGTACGAGGGAATAACATGGCTATATACAAGGGGTACCAGTACTGAGTCAATGTGCAGGGTTACCAGGTAATAACATGGCTATATACAGGGAGTACCAGTACTGAGTCAATGTGCAGGGTTACCAGGTAATAACATGGCTATATACAGGGAGTACCAGTACTGAGTCAATGTGCAGGGGTACCAGGTAATAACATGGCTATATACAGGGAGTACCAGTACTGAGTCAATGTGCAGGGTTACCAGGTCAAAACATGGCTATATACAGGGAGTACCAGTACTGAGTCAATGTGCAGGGTTACCAGGTCAAAACATGGCTATATACAGGGGAGTACCAGTACTGAGTCAATGTGCAGGGGTACCAGGTAATAACATGGCTATATACAGGGAGTACCAGTACTGAGTCAATGTGCAGGGTTACCAGGTCAAAACATGGCTATATACAGGGAGTACCAGTACTGAGTCAATGTGCAGGGTTACCAGGTAATAACATGGCTATATACAGGGAGTACCAGTACTGAGTCAATGTGCAGGGGTACGAGGTAATAACATGGCTATATACAGGGAGTACCAGTACTGAGTCAATGTGCAGGGTTACCAGGTAATTACATGGCTATATACAGGGAGTACCAGTACTGAGTCAATGTGCAGGGTTACCAGGTCAAAACATGGCTATATACAGGGAGTACCAGTACTGAGTCAATGTGCAGGGTTACCAGGTCAAAACATGGCTATATACAGGGGAGTACCAGTACTGAGTCAATGTGCAGGGGTACCAGGTAATAACATGGCTATATACAGGGAGTACAAGTACTGAGTCAATGTGCAGGGTTACCAGGTCAAAACATGGCTATATACAGGGAGTACCAGTACTGAGTCAATGTGCAGGGTTACCAGGTAATAACATGGCTATATACAGGGAGTACCAGTACTGAGTCAATGTGCAGGGGTACGAGGTAATAACATGGCTATATACAGGGAGTACCAGTACTGAGTCAATGTGCAGGGTTACCAGGTAATAACATGGCTATATACAGGGAGTACCAGTACTGAGTCAATGTGCAGGGGTACGAGGTAATAACATGGCTATATACAGGGAGTACCAGTACTGAGTCAATGTGCAGGGTTACCAGGTAATAACATGGCTATATACAGGGAGTACCAGTACTGAGTCAATGTGCAGGGTTACCAGGTCAAAACATGGCTATATACAGGGAGTACCAGTACTGAGTCAATGTGCAGGGGTACAAGGTAATAACATGGCTATATACAGGGAGTACCAGTACTGAGTCAATGCGCAGGGTTACCAGGTAATAACATGGCTATATACAGGGAGTACCAGTACTGAGTCAATGTGCAGGGTTACCAGGTAATAACATGGCTATATACAGGGAGTACCAGTACTGAGTCAATGTGCAGGGTTACCAGGTAATAACATGGCTATATACAGGGAGTACCAGTACTGAGTCAATGTGCAGGGTTACCAGGTAATAACATGGCTATATACAGGGAGTACCAGTACTGAGTCAATGTGCAGGGTTACCAGGTAATAACATGGCTATATACAGGGAGTACCAGTACTGAGTCAATGTGCAGGGTTACCAGGTAATAACATGGCTATATACAAGGGAGTACCAGTACTGAGTCAATGTGCAGGGTTACCAGGTAATAACATGGCTATATACAAGCGAGTACCAGTACTGAGTCAATGTGCAGGGTTACCAGGTCAAAACATGGCTATATACAGGGAGTACCAGTACTGAGTCAATGTGCAGGGGTACGAGGTAATAACATGGCTATATACAGGGAGGACCAGTACTGAGTCAATGTGTAGGGTTACCAGGTCAAAACATGGCTATATACAGGGAGTACCAGTACTGAGTCAATGTGCAGGGGTACGAGGTAATAACATGGCTATATACAGGGAGTATCAGTACCGAGTCAATGTGCAGGGGTACGAGGTAATAACATGGCTATATACAGGGAGTACCAGTACTGAGTCAATGTGCAGGGTTACCAGGTAATAACATGGCTATATACAGCGAGTACCAGTACTGAGTCAATGTGCAGGGTTACCAGGTAATAACATGGCTATATACAGGGAGTACCAGTACTGAGTCAATGTGCAGGGTTACCAGGTAATAACATGGCTATATACAGGGAGTACCAGTACTGAGTCAATGTGCAGGGTTACCAGGTAATAACATGGCTATATACAGGGAGTACCAGTACTGAGTCAATGTGCAGGGTTACCAGGTAATAACATGGCTATATACAGGGAGTACCAGTACTGAGTCAATGTGCAGGGTTACCAGGTAATAACATGGCTATATACAAGGGAGTACCAGTACTGAGTCAATGTGCAGGGTTACCAGGTAATAACATGGCTATATACAAGCGAGTACCAGTACTGAGTCAATGTGCAGGGTTACCAGGTCAAAACATGGCTATATACAGGGAGTACCAGTACTGAGTCAATGTGCAGGGGTACGAGGTAATAACATGGCTATATACAGGGAGGACCAGTACTGAGTCAATGTGTAGGGTTACCAGGTCAAAACATGGCTATATACAGGGAGTACCAGTACTGAGTCAATGTGCAGGGGTACGAGGTAATAACATGGCTATATACAGGGAGTACCAGTACCGAGTCAATGTGCAGGGGTACGAGGTAATAACATGGCTATATACAGGGAGTACCAGTACTGAGTCAATGTGCAGGGGTACGAGGTAATAACATGGCTGTATACAGCGAGTACCAGTACTGAGTCAATGTGCAGGGTTACCAGGTAATAACATGGCTATATACAGGAAGTACCAGTACTGAGTCAATGTGCAGGGTTACCAGGTAATAACATGGCTATATACAGGGAGTACCAGTACTGAGTCAATGTGCAGGGGTACGAGGTAATAACATGGCTATATACAGGGAGTACCAGTACTGAGTCAATGTGCAGGGGTACGAGGGAATAACATGGCTATATACAAGGGGTACCAGTACTGAGTCAATGTGCAGGGTTACCAGGTAATAACATGGCTATATACAGGGAGTACCAGTACTGAGTCAATGTGCAGGGTTACCAGGTAATAACATGGCTATATACAGGGAGTACCAGTACTGAGTCAATGTGCAGGGGTACCAGGTAATAACATGGCTATATACAGGGAGTACCAGTACTGAGTCAATGTGCAGGGTTACCAGGTCAAAACATGGCTATATACAGGGAGTACCAGTACTGAGTCAATGTGCAGGGTTACCAGGTCAAAACATGGCTATATACAGGGGAGTACCAGTACTGAGTCAATGTGCAGGGGTACCAGGTAATAACATGGCTATATACAGGGAGTACCAGTACTGAGTCAATGTGCAGGGTTACCAGGTCAAAACATGGCTATATACAGGGAGTACCAGTACTGAGTCAATGTGCAGGGTTACCAGGTAATAACATGGCTATATACAGGGAGTACCAGTACTGAGTCAATGTGCAGGGGTACGAGGTAATAACATGGCTATATACAGGGAGTACCAGTACTGAGTCAATGTGCAGGGTTACCAGGTAATTACATGGCTATATACAGGGAGTACCAGTACTGAGTCAATGTGCAGGGTTACCAGGTCAAAACATGGCTATATACAGGGAGTACCAGTACTGAGTCAATGTGCAGGGTTACCAGGTCAAAACATGGCTATATACAGGGGAGTACCAGTACTGAGTCAATGTGCAGGGGTACCAGGTAATAACATGGCTATATACAGGGAGTACAAGTACTGAGTCAATGTGCAGGGTTACCAGGTCAAAACATGGCTATATACAGGGAGTACCAGTACTGAGTCAATGTGCAGGGTTACCAGGTAATAACATGGCTATATACAGGGAGTACCAGTACTGAGTCAATGTGCAGGGGTACGAGGTAATAACATGGCTATATACAGGGAGTACCAGTACTGAGTCAATGTGCAGGGTTACCAGGTAATAACATGGCTATATACAGGGAGTACCAGTACTGAGTCAATGTGCAGGGTTACCAGGTCAAAACATGGCTATATACAGGGAGTACCAGTACTGAGTCAATGTGCAGGGGTACAAGGTAATAACATGGCTATATACAGGGAGTACCAGTACTGAGTCAATGCGCAGGGTTACCAGGTAATAACATGGCTATATACAGGGAGTACCAGTACTGAGTCAATGTGCAGGGTTACCAGGTAATAACATGGCTATATACAGGGAGTACCAGTACTGAGTCAATGTGCAGGGTTACCAGGTAATAACATGGCTATATACAGGGAGTACCAGTACTGAGTCAATGTGCAGGGTTACCAGGTAATAACATGGCTATATACAGGGAGTACCAGTACTGAGTCAATGTGCAGGGTTACCAGGTAATAACATGGCTATATACAGGGAGTACCAGTACTGAGTCAATGTGCAGGGTTACCAGGTAATAACATGGCTATATACAAGGGAGTACCAGTACTGAGTCAATGTGCAGGGTTACCAGGTAATAACATGGCTATATACAAGCGAGTACCAGTACTGAGTCAATGTGCAGGGTTACCAGGTCAAAACATGGCTATATACAGGGAGTACCAGTACTGAGTCAATGTGCAGGGGTACGAGGTAATAACATGGCTATATACAGGGAGGACCAGTACTGAGTCAATGTGTAGGGTTACCAGGTCAAAACATGGCTATATACAGGGAGTACCAGTACTGAGTCAATGTGCAGGGGTACGAGGTAATAACATGGCTATATACAGGGAGTACCAGTACCGAGTCAATGTGCAGGGGTACGAGGTAATAACATGGCTATATACAGGGAGTACCAGTACTGAGTCAATGTGCAGGGTTACCAGGTAATAACATGGCTATATACAGCGAGTACCAGTACTGAGTCAATGTGCAGGGTTACCAGGTAATAACATGGCTATATACAGGGAGTACCAGTACTGAGTCAATGTGCAGGGTTACCAGGTAATAACATGGCTATATACAGGGAGTACCAGTACTGAGTCAATGTGCAGGGTTACCAGGTAATAACATGGCTATATACAGGGAGTACCAGTACTGAGTCAATGTGCAGGGTTACCAGGTAATAACATGGCTATATACAGGGAGTACCAGTACTGAGTCAATGTGCAGGGTTACCAGGTAATAACATGGCTATATACAAGGGAGTACCAGTACTGAGTCAATGTGCAGGGTTACCAGGTAATAACATGGCTATATACAAGCGAGTACCAGTACTGAGTCAATGTGCAGGGTTACCAGGTCAAAACATGGCTATATACAGGGAGTACCAGTACTGAGTCAATGTGCAGGGGTACGAGGTAATAACATGGCTATATACAGGGAGTACCAGTACTGAGTCAATGTGCAGGGTTACCAGGTAAAACATGGCTATATACAGGGAGTACCAGTACTGAGTCAATGTGCAGGGGTACGAGGTAATAACATGGCTATATACAGGGAGTACCAGTACTGAGTCAATGTGCAGGGTTACCAGGTAATAACATGGCTATATACAGGGAGTACCAGTACTGAGTCAATGTGCAGGGTTACCAGGTCAAAACATGGCTATATACAGGGAGTACCAGTACTGAGTCAATGTGCAGGGGTACGAGGTAAAACATGGCTATATACAGGGAGTACCAGAGTAATGTCATGGCTATATACAGCAAGGAGTACCAGTACTGAGTCAATGTGCAGGGGTACGAGGTAATAACATGGCTATATACAGGGAGTACCAGTACAGAATCAATGTGCAGGGTTACCAGGTCAAAACATGGCTATATACACAAGGAGTACCAGTACTGAGTCAATGTGCAGGGGTACCAGGTAATAACATGGCTATATACAGGGAGTACAAGTACTGAGTCAATGTGCAGGGTTACCAGGTCAAAACATGGCTATATACAGGGAGTACCAGTACTGAGTCAATGTGCAGGGTTACCAGGTAATAACATGGCTATATACAGGGAGTACCAGTACTGAGTCAATGTGCAGGGGTACGAGGTAATAACATGGCTATATACAGGGAGTACCAGTACTGAGTCAATGTGCAGGGTTACCAGGTAATAACATGGCTATATACAGGGAGTACCAGTACTGAGTCAATGTGCAGGGTTACCAGGTCAAAACATGGCTATATACAGGGAGTACCAGTACTGAGTCAATGTGCAGGGGTACAAGGTAATAACATGGCTATATACAGGGAGTACCAGTACAGAGTCAATGTGCAGGGTTACCAGGTAATAACATGGCTATATACAGGGAGTACCAGTACTGAGTCAATGTGCAGGGTTACCAGGTAATAACATGGCTATATACAGGGGAGTACCAGTACTGAGTCAATGTGCAGGGGTACCAGGTAATAACATGGCTATATACAGGGAGTACCAGTACTGAGTCAATGTGCAGGGTTACCAGGTCAAAACATGGCTATATACAGGGAGTACCAGTACTGAGTCAATGTGCAGGGTTACCAGGTAATAACATGGCTATATATAGGGTGTACCAGTACTGAGTCAATGTGCAGGGGTACGAGGTAATAACATGGCTATATACAGGGAGTACCAGTACTGAGTCAATGTGCAGGGTTACCAGGTAATAACATGGCTATATACAGGGAGTACCAGTACTGAGTCAATGTGCAGGGTTACCGGGTAATAACATGGCTATATACAGGGAGTACCAGTACTGAGTCAATGTGCAGGGGTACGAGGTAATAACATGGCTATATACAGGGAGTACCAGTACTGAGTCAATGTGCAGGGTTACCAGGTAATAACATGGCTATATACAGGGAGTACCAGTACTGAGTCAATGTGCAGGGTTACCAGGTCAAAACATGGCTATATACAGGGAGTACCAGTACTGAGTCAATGTGCAGGGTTACCAGGTCAAAACATGGCTATATACAGGGAGTACCAGTACTGAGTCAATGTGCAGGGTTACCAGGTCAAAACATGGCTATATACAGGGGAGTAACAGTACTGAGTCAATGTGCAGGGGTACCAGGTAATAACATGGCTATATACAGGGAGTACCAGTACTGAGTCAATGTGCAGGGTTACCAGGTCAAAACATGGCTATATACAGGGAGTACCAGTACTGAGTCAATGTGCAGGGTTACCAGGTAATAACATGGCTATATACAGGGTGTACCAGTACTGAGTCAATGTGCAGGGGTACGAGGTAATAACATGGCTATATACAGGGAGTACCAGTACTGAGTCAATGTGCAGGGTTACCAGGTAATAACATGGCTATATACCGGGAGTACCAGTACTGAGTCAATGTGCAGGGTTACCAGGTAATAACATGGCTATATACAGGGAGTACCAGTACTGAGTCAATGTGCAGGGGTACGAGGTAATAACATGGCTATATACAGGGAGTACCAGTACAGAATCAATGTGCAGGGTTACCAGGTCAAAACATGGCTATATATACAGGAAGTACCAGTACTGAGTCAATGTGCAGGGTTACCAGGTCAAAACATGGCTATATACAGGGAGTACCAGTACTGAGTCAATGTGCAGGGTTACCAGGTCAAAACATGGCTATATACAGGGGAGTACCAGTACTGAGTCAATGTCCAGGGGTACCAGGTAATAACATGGCTATATACAGGGAGTACAAGTACTGAGTCAATGTGCAGGGTTACCAGGTCAAAACATGGCTATATACAGGGAGTACCAGTACTGAGTCAATGTGCAGGGTTACCAGGTAATAACATGGCTATATACAGGGAGTACCAGTACTGAGTCAATGTGCAGGGGTACGAGGTAATAACATGGCTATATACAGGGAGTACCAGTACTGAGTCAATGTGCAGGGTTACCAGGTAATAACATGGCTATATACAGGGAGTACCAGTACTGAGTCAATGTGCAGGGTTACCAGGTCAAAACATGGCTATATACAGGGAGTACCAGTACTGAGTCAATGTGCAGGGGTACAAGGTAATAACATGGCTATATACAGGGAGTACCAGTACTGAGTCAATGTGCAGGGGTACGAGGTAATAACATGGCTATATACAGGGAATACCAGTACAGAATCAATGTGCAGGGTTACGAGGTCAAGACATGGCTATATACAGGGAGTACCAGTACTGAGTCAATGTGCAGGGTTACCAGGTAATAACATGGCTATATACAGGGAGTACCAGTACTGAGTCAATGTGCAGGGTTACCAGGTAATAACATGGCTATATACAGGGAGTACCAGTACTGAGTCAATGTGCAGGGTTACCAGGTCAAAACATGGCTATATACAGGGAGTACCAGTACTGAGTCAATGTGCAGGGGTACAAGGTAATAACATGGCTATATACAGGGAGTACCAGTACTGAGTCAATGCGCAGGGTTACCAGGTAATAACATGGCTATATACAGGGAGTACCAGTACTGAGTCAATGTGCAGGGTTACCAGGTAATAACATGGCTATATACAGGGAGTACCAGTACTGAGTCAATGTGCAGGGTTACCAGGTAATAACATGGCTATATACAGGGAGTACCAGTACTGAGTCAATGTGCAGGGTTACCAGGTAATAACATGGCTATATACAGGGAGTACCAGTACTGAGTCAATGTGCAGGGTTACCAGGTAATAACATGGCTATATACAGGGAGTACCAGTACTGAGTCAATGTGCAGGGTTACCAGGTAATAACATGGCTATATACAAGGGAGTACCAGTACTGAGTCAATGTGCAGGGTTACCAGGTAATAACATGGCTATATACAAGCGAGTACCAGTACTGAGTCAATGTGCAGGGTTACCAGGTCAAAACATGGCTATATACAGGGAGTACCAGTACTGAGTCAATGTGCAGGGGTACGAGGTAATAACATGGCTATATACAGGGAGGACCAGTACTGAGTCAATGTGTAGGGTTACCAGGTCAAAACATGGCTATATACAGGGAGTACCAGTACTGAGTCAATGTGCAGGGGTACGAGGTAATAACATGGCTATATACAGGGAGTACCAGTACCGAGTCAATGTGCAGGGGTACGAGGTAATAACATGGCTATATACAGGGAGTACCAGTACTGAGTCAATGTGCAGGGTTACCAGGTAATAACATGGCTATATACAGCGAGTACCAGTACTGAGTCAATGTGCAGGGTTACCAGGTAATAACATGGCTATATACAGGGAGTACCAGTACTGAGTCAATGTGCAGGGTTACCAGGTAATAACATGGCTATATACAGGGAGTACCAGTACTGAGTCAATGTGCAGGGTTACCAGGTAATAACATGGCTATATACAGGGAGTACCAGTACTGAGTCAATGTGCAGGGTTACCAGGTAATAACATGGCTATATACAGGGAGTACCAGTACTGAGTCAATGTGCAGGGTTACCAGGTAATAACATGGCTATATACAAGGGAGTACCAGTACTGAGTCAATGTGCAGGGTTACCAGGTAATAACATGGCTATATACAAGCGAGTACCAGTACTGAGTCAATGTGCAGGGTTACCAGGTCAAAACATGGCTATATACAGGGAGTACCAGTACTGAGTCAATGTGCAGGGGTACGAGGTAATAACATGGCTATATACAGGGAGGACCAGTACTGAGTCAATGTGTAGGGTTACCAGGTCAAAACATGGCTATATACAGGGAGTACCAGTACTGAGTCAATGTGCAGGGGTACGAGGTAATAACATGGCTATATACAGGGAGTACCAGTACCGAGTCAATGTGCAGGGGTACGAGGTAATAACATGGCTATATACAGGGAGTACCAGTACTGAGTCAATGTGCAGGGGTACGAGGTAATAACATGGCTGTATACAGCGAGTACCAGTACTGAGTCAATGTGCAGGGTTACCAGGTCAAAACATGGCTATATACATGGAGTACCAGTACTGAGTCAATGTGCAGGGGTACGAGGTAATAACATGGCTATATACAGGGAATACCAGTACAGAATCAATGTGCAGGGTTACAAGGTCAAGACATGGCTATATACAGGGAGTACCAGTACTGAGTCAATGTGCAGGGGTACGAGGTAATAACATGGCTATATACAGGGAGTACCAGTACAGAATCAATGTGCAGGGTTACCAGGTCAAAACATGGCTATATACACAAGGAGTACCAGTACTGAGTCAATGTGCAGGGGTACGAGGTAATAACATGGCTATATACAGGGAGTACCAGGTAATATCATGGCTATATACACAAGGAGTACCAGTACTGAGTCAATGTGCAGGGGTACGAGGTAATAACATGGCTATATACAGGGAGTACCAGTACAGAATCAATGTGCAGGGTTACCAGGTCAAAACATGGCTATATACACAAGGAGTACCAGTACTGAGTCAATGTGCAGGGGTACCAGGTAATAACATGGCTATATACAGGGAGTACAAGTACTGAGTCAATGTGCAGGGTTACCAGGTCAAAACATGGCTATATACAGGGAGTACCAGTACTGAGTCAATGTGCAGGGTTACCAGGTAATAACATGGCTATATACAGGGAGTACCAGTACTGAGTCAATGTGCAGGGGTACGAGGTAATAACATGGCTATATACAGGGAGTACCAGTACTGAGTCAATGTGCAGGGTTACCAGGTAATAACATGGCTATATACAGGGAGTACCAGTACTGAGTCAATGTGCAGGGTTACCAGGTCAAAACATGGCTATATACAGGGAGTACCAGTACTGAGTCAATGTGCAGGGGTACAAGGTAATAACATGGCTATATACAGGGAGTACCAGTACAGAGTCAATGTGCAGGGTTACCAGGTAATAACATGGCTATATACAGGGAGTACCAGTACTGAGTCAATGTGCAGGGTTACCAGGTAATAACATGGCTATATACAGGGGAGTACCAGTACTGAGTCAATGTGCAGGGGTACCAGGTAATAACATGGCTATATACAGGGAGTACCAGTACTGAGTCAATGTGCAGGGTTACCAGGTCAAAACATGGCTATATACAGGGAGTACCAGTACTGAGTCAATGTGCAGGGTTACCAGGTAATAACATGGCTATATATAGGGTGTACCAGTACTGAGTCAATGTGCAGGGGTACGAGGTAATAACATGGCTATATACAGGGAGTACCAGTACTGAGTCAATGTGCAGGGTTACCAGGTAATAACATGGCTATATACAGGGAGTACCAGTACTGAGTCAATGTGCAGGGTTACCGGGTAATAACATGGCTATATACAGGGAGTACCAGTACTGAGTCAATGTGCAGGGGTACCAGGTAATAACATGGCTATATACAGGGAGTACCAGTACTGAGTCAATGTGCAGGGTTACCAGGTAATAACATGGCTATATACAGGGAGTACCAGTACTGAGTCAATGTGCAGGGTTACCAGGTCAAAACATGGCTATATACAGGGAGTACCAGTACTGAGTCAATGTGCAGGGTTACCAGGTCAAAACATGGCTATATACAGGGAGTACCAGTACTGAGTCAATGTGCAGGGTTACCAGGTCAAAACATGGCTATATACAGGGTGTACCAGTACTGAGTCAATGTGCAGGGGTACGAGGTAATAACATGGCTATATACAGGGAGTACCAGTACTGAGTCAATGTGCAGGGTTACCAGGTAATAACATGGCTATATACCGGGAGTACCAGTACTGAGTCAATGTGCAGGGTTACCAGGTAATAACATGGCTATATACAGGGAGTACCAGTACTGAGTCAATGTGCAGGGGTACGAGGTAATAACATGGCTATATACAGGGAGTACCAGTACAGAATCAATGTGCAGGGTTACCAGGTCAAAACATGGCTATATATACAGGAAGTACCAGTACTGAGTCAATGTGCAGGGTTACCAGGTCAAAACATGGCTATATACAGGGAGTACCAGTACTGAGTCAATGTGCAGGGTTACCAGGTCAAAACATGGCTATATACAGGGGAGTACCAGTACTGAGTCAATGTCCAGGGGTACCAGGTAATAACATGGCTATATACAGGGAGTACAAGTACTGAGTCAATGTGCAGGGTTACCAGGTCAAAACATGGCTATATACAGGGAGTACCAGTACTGAGTCAATGTGCAGGGTTACCAGGTAATAACATGGCTATATACAGGGAGTACCAGTACTGAGTCAATGTGCAGGGGTACGAGGTAATAACATGGCTATATACAGGGAGTACCAGTACTGAGTCAATGTGCAGGGTTACCAGGTAATAACATGGCTATATACAGGGAGTACCAGTACTGAGTCAATGTGCAGGGTTACCAGGTCAAAACATGGCTATATACAGGGAGTACCAGTACTGAGTCAATGTGCAGGGGTACAAGGTAATAACATGGCTATATACAGGGAGTACCAGTACTGAGTCAATGTGCAGGGGTACGAGGTAATAACATGGCTATATACAGGGAATACCAGTACAGAATCAATGTGCAGGGTTACGAGGTCAAGACATGGCTATATACAGGGAGTACCAGTACTGAGTCAATGTGCAGGGTTACCAGGTAATAACATGGCTATATACAGGGAGTACCAGTACTGAGTCAATGTGCAGGGGTACGAGGTAATAACATGGCTATATACAGGGAGTACCAGTACTGAGTCAATGTGCAGGGTTACCAGGTAATTACATGGCTATATACAGGGAGTACCAGTACTGAGTCAATGTGCAGGGTTACCAGGTCAAAACATGGCTATATACAGGGAGTACCAGTACTGAGTCAATGTGCAGGGTTACCAGGTCAAAACATGGCTATATACAGGGGAGTACCAGTACTGAGTCAATGTCCAGGGGTACCAGGTAATAACATGGCTATATACAGGGAGTACAAGTACTGAGTCAATGTGCAGGGTTACCAGGTCAAAACATGGCTATATACAGGGAGTACCAGTACTGAGTCAATGTGCAGGGTTACCAGGTAATAACATGGCTATATACAGGGAGTACCAGTACTGAGTCAATGTGCAGGGGTACGAGGTAATAACATGGCTATATACAGGGAGTACCAGTACTGAGTCAATGTGCAGGGTTACCAGGTAATAACATGGCTATATACAGGGAGTACCAGTACTGAGTCAATGTGCAGGGTTACCAGGTCAAAACATGGCTATATACAGGGAGTACCAGTACTGAGTCAATGTGCAGGGGTACAAGGTAATAACATGGCTATATACAGGGAGTACCAGTACTGAGTCAATGTGCAGGGTTACCAGGTAATAACATGGCTATATACAGGGAGTACCAGTACTGAGTCAATGTGCAGGGTTACCAGGTAATAACATGGCTATATACAGGGAGTACCAGTACTGAGTCAATGTGCAGGGTTACCAGGTAATAACATGGCTATATACAGGGAGTACCAGTACTGAGTCAATGTGCAGGGTTACCAGGTAATAACATGGCTATATACAGGGAGTACCAGTACTGAGTCAATGTGCAGGGTTACCAGGTAATAACATGGCTATATACAGGGAGTACCAGTACTGAGTCAATGTGCAGGGTTACCAGGTCAAAACATGGCTATATACAGGGAGTACCAGTACTGAGTCAATGTGCAGGGGTACAAGGTAATAACATGGCTATATACAGGGAGTACCAGTACTGAGTCAATGTGCAGGGTTACCAGGTAATAACATGGCTATATACAGGGAGTACCAGTACTGAGTCAATGTGCAGGGTTACCAGGTAATAACATGGCTATATACAGGGGAGTACCAGTACTGAGTCAATGTGCAGGGGTACCAGGTAATAACATGGCTATATACAGGGAGTACCAGTACTGAGTCAATGTGCAGGGTTACCAGGTCAAAACATGGCTATATACAGGGAGTACCAGTACTGAGTCAATGTGCAGGGTTACCAGGTAATAACATGGCTATATATAGGGTGTACCAGTACTGAGTCAATGTGCAGGGGTACGAGGTAATAACATGGCTATATACAGGGAGTACAAGTACTGAGTCAATGTGCAGGGTTACCAGGTAATAACATGGCTATATACAGGGAGTACCAGTACTGAGTCAATGTGCAGGGTTACCAGGTAATAACATGGCTATATACAGGGAGTACCAGTACTGAGTCAATGTGCAGGGGTACGAGGTAATAACATGGCTATATACAGGGAGTACCAGTACTGAGTCAATGTGCAGGGTTACCAGGTAATAACATGGCTATATACAGGGAGTACCAGTACTGAGTCAATGTGCAGGGTTACCAGGTCAAAACATGGCTATATACAGGGAGTACCAGTACTGAGTCAATGTGCAGGGTTACCAGGTCAAAACATGGCTATATACAGGGAGTACCAGTACTGAGTCAATGTGCAGGGTTACCAGGTCAAAACATGGCTATATACAGGGGAGTAACAGTACTGAGTCAATGTGCAGGGGTACCAGGTAATAACATGGCTATATACAGGGAGTACCAGTACTGAGTCAATGTGCAGGGTTACCAGGTCAAAACATGGCTATATACAGGGAGTACCAGTACTGAGTCAATGTGCAGGGTTACCAGGTAATAACATGGCTATATACAGGGTGTACCAGTACTGAGTCAATGTGCAGGGGTACGAGGTAATAACATGGCTATATACAGGGAGTACCAGTACTGAGTCAATGTGCAGGGTTACCAGGTAATAACATGGCTATATACCGGGAGTACCAGTACTGAGTCAATGTGCAGGGTTACCAGGTAATAACATGGCTATATACAGGGAGTACCAGTACTGAGTCAATGTGCAGGGGTACGAGGTAATAACATGGCTATATACAGGGAGTACCAGTACTGAGTCAATGTGCAGGGTTACCAGGTAATAACATGGCTATATACAGGAAGTACCAGTACTGAGTCAATGTGCAGGGTTACCAGGTCAAAACATGGCTATATACAGGGAGTACCAGTACTGAGTCAATGTGCAGGGTTACCAGGTCAAAACATGGCTATATACAGGGGAGTACCAGTACTGAGTCAATGTGCAGGGGTACCAGGTAATAACATGGCTATATACAGGGAGTACCAGTACTGAGTCAATGTGCAGGGTTACCAGGTCAAAACATGGCTATATACAGGGAGTACCAGTACTGAGTCAATGTGCAGGGTTACCAGGTAATAACATGGCTATATACAGGGAGTACCAGTACTGAGTCAATGTGCAGGGGTACCAGGTAATAACATGGCTATATACAGGGAGTACCAGTACTGAGTCAATGTGCAGGGTTACCAGGTAATAACATGGCTATATACAGGGAGTACCAGTACTGAGTCAATGTGCAGGGTTACCAGGTCAAAACATGGCTATATACAGGGAGTACCAGTACTGAGTCAATGTGCAGGGGTACAAGGTAATAACATGGCTATATACAGGGAGTACCAGTACTGAGTCAATGTGCAGGGTTACCAGGTAATAACATGGCTATATACAGGGAGTACCAGTACTGAGTCAATGTGCAGGGTTACCAGGTAATAACATGGCTATATACAGGGGAGTACCAGTACTGAGTCAATGTGCAGGGGTACCAGGTAATAACATGGCTATATACAGGGAGTACCAGTACTGAGTCAATGTGCAGGGTTACCAGGTCAAAACATGGCTATATACAGGGAGTACCAGTACTGAGTCAATGTGCAGGGTTACCAGGTAATAACATGGCTATATACAGGGTGTACCAGTACTGAGTCAATGTGCAGGGGTACGAGGTAATAACATGGCTATATACAGGGAGTACCAGTACTGAGTCAATGTGCAGGGTTACCAGGTAATAACATGGCTATATACAGGGAGTACCAGTACTGAGTCAATGTGCAGGGTTACCAGGTAATAACATGGCTATATACAGGGAGTACCAGTACTGAGTCAATGTGCAGGGGTACGAGGTAATAACATGGCTATATACAGGGAGTACCAGTACTGAGTCAATGTGCAGGGTTACCAGGTAATAACATGGCTATATACAGGGAGTACCAGTACTGAGTCAATGTGCAGGGTTACCAGGTCAAAACATGGCTATATACAGGGAGTACCAGTACTGAGTCAATGTGCAGGGTTACCAGGTCAAAACATGGCTATATACAGGGGAGTACCAGTACTGAGTCAATGTGCAGGGGTACCAGGTAATAACATGGCTATATACAGGAGGTACAAGTACTGAGTCAATGTGCAGGGTTACCAGGTCAAAACATGGCTATATACAGGGAGTACCAGTACTGAGTCAATGTGCAGGGTTACCAGGTAATAACATGGCTATATACAGGGAGTACCAGTACTGAGTCAATGTGCAGGGGTACGAGGTAATAACATGGCTATATACAGGGAGTACCAGTACTGAGTCAATGTGCAGGGTTACCAGGTAATAACATGGCTATATACAGGAAGTACCAGTACTGAGTCAATGTGCAGGGTTACCAGGTAATAACATGGCTATATACAGGGAGTACCAGTACTGAGTCAATGTGCAGGGGTACGAGGTAATAACATGGCTATATACAGGGAGTACCAGTACTGAGTCAATGTGCAGGGGTACGAGGGAATAACATGGCTATATACAAGGGGTACCAGTACTGAGTCAATGTGCAGGGTTACCAGGTAATAACATGGCTATATACAGGGAGTACCAGTACTGAGTCAATGTGCAGGGTTACCAGGTAATAACATGGCTATATACAGGGAGTACCAGTACTGAGTCAATGTGCAGGGGTACCAGGTAATAACATGGCTATATACAGGGAGTACCAGTACTGAGTCAATGTGCAGGGTTACCAGGTCAAAACATGGCTATATACAGGGAGTACCAGTACTGAGTCAATGTGCAGGGTTACCAGGTCAAAACATGGCTATATACAGGGGAGTACCAGTACTGAGTCAATGTGCAGGGGTACCAGGTAATAACATGGCTATATACAGGGAGTACCAGTACTGAGTCAATGTGCAGGGGTACGAGGTAATAACATGGCTATATACAGGGAGTACCAGTACTGAGTCAATGTGCAGGGTTACCAGGTAATTACATGGCTATATACAGGGAGTACCAGTACTGAGTCAATGTGCAGGGTTACCAGGTCAAAACATGGCTATATACAGGGAGTACCAGTACTGAGTCAATGTGCAGGGTTACCAGGTCAAAACATGGCTATATACAGGGGAGTACCAGTACTGAGTCAATGTGCAGGGGTACCAGGTAATAACATGGCTATATACAGGGAGTACAAGTACTGAGTCAATGTGCAGGGTTACCAGGTCAAAACATGGCTATATACAGGGAGTACCAGTACTGAGTCAATGTGCAGGGTTACCAGGTAATAACATGGCTATATACAGGGAGTACCAGTACTGAGTCAATGTGCAGGGGTACGAGGTAATAACATGGCTATATACAGGGAGTACCAGTACTGAGTCAATGTGCAGGGTTACCAGGTAATAACATGGCTATATACAGGGAGTACCAGTACTGAGTCAATGTGCAGGGTTACCAGGTCAAAACATGGCTATATACAGGGAGTACCAGTACTGAGTCAATGTGCAGGGGTACAAGGTAATAACATGGCTATATACAGGGAGTACCAGTACTGAGTCAATGTGCAGGGTTACCAGGTAATAACATGGCTATATACAGGGAGTACCAGTACTGAGTCAATGTGCAGGGTTACCAGGTAATAACATGGCTATATACAGGGAGTACCAGTACTGAGTCAATGTGCAGGGTTACCAGGTAATAACATGGCTATATACAGGGAGTACCAGTACTGAGTCAATGTGCAGGGTTACCAGGTAATAACATGGCTATATACAGGGAGTACCAGTACTGAGTCAATGTGCAGGGTTACCAGGTAATAACATGGCTATATACAGGGAGTACCAGTACTGAGTCAATGTGCAGGGTTACCAGGTAATAACATGGCTATATACAAGGGAGTACCAGTACTGAGTCAATGTGCAGGGTTACCAGGTAATAACATGGCTATATACAAGCGAGTACCAGTACTGAGTCAATGTGCAGGGTTACCAGGTCAAAACATGGCTATATACAGGGAGTACCAGTACTGAGTCAATGTGCAGGGGTACGAGGTAATAACATGGCTATATACAGGGAGGACCAGTACTGAGTCAATGTGTAGGGTTACCAGGTCAAAACATGGCTATATACAGGGAGTACCAGTACTGAGTCAATGTGCAGGGGTACGAGGTAATAACATGGCTATATACAGGGAGTACCAGTACCGAGTCAATGTGCAGGGGTACGAGGTAATAACATGGCTATATACAGGGAGTACCAGTACTGAGTCAATGTGCAGGGGTACGAGGTAATAACATGGCTGTATACAGCGAGTACCAGTACTGAGTCAATGTGCAGGGTTACCAGGTCAAAACATGGCTATATACATGGAGTACCAGTACTGAGTCAATGTGCAGGGGTACGAGGTAATAACATGGCTATATACAGGGAATACCAGTACAGAATCAATGTGCAGGGTTACGAGGTCAAGACATGGCTATATACAGGGAGTACCAGTACTGAGTCAATGTGCAGGGTTACCAGGTAATAACATGGCTATATACAGGGAGTACCAGTACTGAGTCAATGTGCAGGGGTACGAGGTAATAACATGGCTATATACAGGGAGTACCAGTACTGAGTCAATGTGCAGGGTTACCAGGTAATAACATGGCTATATACAGGGAGTACCAGTACTGAGTCAATGTGCAGGGTTACCAGGTCAAAACATGGCTATATACAGGGAGTACCAGTACTGAGTCAATGTGCAGGGGTACAAGGTAATAACATGGCTATATACAGGGAGTACCAGTACTGAGTCAATGTGCAGGGTTACCAGGTAATAACATGGCTATATACAGGGAGTACCAGTACTGAGTCAATGTGCAGGGTTACCAGGTAATAACATGGCTATATACAGGGAGTACCAGTACTGAGTCAATGTGCAGGGGTACGAGGTAATAACATGGCTATATACAGGGAGTACCAGTACTGAGTCAATGTGCAGGGTTACCAGGTAATAACATGGCTATATACAGGGAGTACCAGTACTGAGTCAATGTGCAGGGTTACCAGGTCAAAACATGGCTATATACAGGGAGTACCAGTACTGAGTCAATGTGCAGGGGTACAAGGTAATAACATGGCTATATACAGGGAGTACCAGTACTGAGTCAATGTGCAGGGTTACCAGGTAATAACATGGCTATATACAGGGAGTACCAGTACTGAGTCAATGTGCAGGGTTACCAGGTAATAACATGGCTATATACAGGGAGTACCAGTACTGAGTCAATGTGCAGGGTTACCAGGTAATAACATGGCTATATACAGGGAGTACCAGTACTGAGTCAATGTGCAGGGTTACCAGGTAATAACATGGCTATATACAGGGAGTACCAGTACTGAGTCAATGTGCAGGGTTACCAGGTAATAACATGGCTATATACAGGGAGTACCAGTACTGAGTCAATGTGCAGGGTTACCAGGTAATAACATGGCTATATACAAGGGAGTACCAGTACTGAGTCAATGTGCAGGGTTACCAGGTAATAACATGGCTATATACAAGCGAGTACCAGTACTGAGTCAATGTGCAGGGTTACCAGGTCAAAACATGGCTATATACAGGGAGTACCAGTACTGAGTCAATGTGCAGGGGTACGAGGTAATAACATGGCTATATACAGGGAGGACCAGTACTGAGTCAATGTGTAGGGTTACCAGGTCAAAACATGGCTATATACAGGGAGTACCAGTACTGAGTCAATGTGCAGGGGTACGAGGTAATAACATGGCTATATACAGGGAGTACCAGTACCGAGTCAATGTGCAGGGGTACGAGGTAATAACATGGCTATATACAGGGAGTACCAGTACTGAGTCAATGTGCAGGGGTACGAGGTAATAACATGGCTGTATACAGCGAGTACCAGTACTGAGTCAATGTGCAGGGTTACCAGGTCAAAACATGGCTATATACATGGAGTACCAGTACTGAGTCAATGTGCAGGGGTACGAGGTAATAACATGGCTATATACAGGGAATACCAGTACAGAATCAATGTGCAGGGTTACAAGGTCAAGACATGGCTATATACAGGGAGTACCAGTACTGAGTCAATGTGCAGGGGTACGAGGTAATAACATGGCTATATACAGGGAGTACCAGTACAGAATCAATGTGCAGGGTTACCAGGTCAAAACATGGCTATATACACAAGGAGTACCAGTACTGAGTCAATGTGCAGGGGTACGAGGTAATAACATGGCTATATACAGGGAGTACCAGGTAATATCATGGCTATATACACAAGGAGTACCAGTACTGAGTCAATGTGCAGGGGTACGAGGTAATAACATGGCTATATACAGGGAGTACCAGTACAGAATCAATGTGCAGGGTTACCAGGTCAAAACATGGCTATATACACAAGGAGTACCAGTACTGAGTCAATGTGCAGGGGTACCAGGTAATAACATGGCTATATACAGGGAGTACAAGTACTGAGTCAATGTGCAGGGTTACCAGGTCAAAACATGGCTATATACAGGGAGTACCAGTACTGAGTCAATGTGCAGGGTTACCAGGTAATAACATGGCTATATACAGGGAGTACCAGTACTGAGTCAATGTGCAGGGGTACGAGGTAATAACATGGCTATATACAGGGAGTACCATTACTGAGTCAATGTGCAGGGTTACCAGGTAATAACATGGCTATATACAGGGAGTACCAGTACTGAGTCAATGTGCAGGGTTACCAGGTCAAAACATGGCTATATACAGGGAGTACCAGTACTGAGTCAATGTGCAGGGTTACCAGGTAATAACATGGCTATATACAGGGAGTACCAGTACTGAGTCAATGTGCAGGGTTACCAGGTAATAACATGGCTATATACAGGGAGTACCAGTACTGAGTCAATGTGCAGGGTTACCAGGTAATAACATGGCTATATACAGGGAGTACCAGTACTGAGTCAATGTGCAGGGTTACCAGGTAATAACATGGCTATATACAGGGAGTACCAGTACTGAGTCAATGTGCAGGGTTACCAGGTAATAACATGGCTATATACAAGGGAGTACCAGTACTGAGTCAATGTGCAGGGTTACCAGGTAATAACATGGCTATATACAAGCGAGTACCAGTACTGAGTCAATGTGCAGGGTTACCAGGTCAAAACATGGCTATATACAGGGAGTACCAGTACTGAGTCAATGTGCAGGGGTACGAGGTAATAACATGGCTATATACAGGGAGTACCAGTACTGAGTCAATGTGTAGGGTTACCAGGTCAAAACATGGCTATATACAGGGAGTACCAGTACTGAGTCAATGTGCAGGGGTACGAGGTAATAACATGGCTATATACAGGGAGTACCAGTACCGAGTCAATGTGCAGGGGTACGAGGTAATAACATGGCTATATACAGGGAGTACCAGTACTGAGTCAATGTGCAGGGGTACGAGGTAATAACATGGCTGTATACAGCGAGTACCAGTACTGAGTCAATGTGCAGGGTTACCAGGTCAAAACATGGCTATATACATGGAGTACCAGTACTGAGTCAATGTTTATGGGTACGAGGTAATAACATGGCTATATACAGGGAATACCAGTACAGAATCAATGTGCAGGGTTACGAGGTCAAAACATGGCTATATACAGGGAGTACCAGTACTGAGTCAATGTGCAGGGGTACGAGGTAATAACATGGCTATATACAGGGAGTACCAGTACAGAATCAATGTGCAGGGTTACCAGGTCAAAACATGGCTATATACACAAGGAGTACCAGTACTGAGTCAATGTGCAGGGGTACGAGGTAATAACATGGCTATATACAGGGAGTACCAGGTAATATCATGGCTATATACACAAGGAGTACCAGTACTGAGTCAATGTGCAGGGGTACGAGGTAATAACATGGCTATATACAGGGAGTACCAGTACAGAATCAATGTGCAGGGTTACCAGGTCAAAACATGGCTATATACACAAGGAGTACCAGTACTGAGTCAATGTGCAGGGGTACGAGGTAATAACATGGCTATATACAGGGAGTACCAGTACAGAATCAATGTGCAGGGTTACCAGGTCAAAACATGGCTATATACACAAGGAGTACCAGTACTGAGTCAATGTGCAGGGGTTCGAGGTAATAACATGGCTATATACAGGGAGTACCAGTACAGAATCAATGTGCAGGGTTACCAGGTCAAAACATGGCTATATACACAAGGAGTACCAGTACTGAGTCAATGTGCAGGGGTACGAGGTAATAACATGGCTATATACAGGGAGTACCAGTACAGAATCAATGTGCAGGGTTACCAGGTCAAAACATGGCTATATACACAAGGAGTACCAGTACAGAATCAATGTGCAGGGGTACGAGGTAATAACATGGCTATATACAGGGAGTACCTGTAGTACCAGGTAATAACATGGCTATATACACAAGGAGTACCAGTACAGAGTCAATGTGCAGGGGTACGAGGTAATAACATGGCTATATACAGGGAGTACCTGTAGTACCAGGTAATAACATGGCTATATACACAAGGAGTACCAGTACAGAGTCAATGTGCAGGGGTACGAGGTCATTGATATAATACATATCTCCAGGAGTGATAAGTATATATATATATTTTTTTACATTATCTGTTGTGGTCTAGCACTGTCTTTTTGCTAGCTAGGGCCATCTACTTTAAGTGCTGCCTGTCTTCCCAGTAGCCTAGTTGGTGTGTGAACTGCTTCCTGTCTTCCCAGTAGCCTAGTTGGTGTGTGAACTGCTTCCTGTCTTCCCTGTAGTCTACTTGATGTGTGAACTGCTGCCTGCTCATCATTTGTAGATAGTTGTTGACACACCAACCAGGATCAAGGGGCGGGCAATTTGTGACTTGTTTTGGTAATCAGTGGCTGTATTGGAGAGGGGGAGTGGTTTCACCTCTCCTTGGCAATCAGTAATTAGTACAGGGAGTCGTGCTCTCCATCTCTGCTAGGCAATTTGCAATTAGTGTCAGTTCTTCAGTCTCCCCTGGTTTCTCAGCGGCAACTGTAAGTGGCGGTATTTGATGCAAAACTAAGACTGTCGCTGAAACAAAGACGGTTCTGCCCGAGTTGTTCTGCCGAGTTGTTCTGCCCGAGTTGTTCTGCCCGAGTTGTTCTGCCCGAGTTGTTCTGCCCGAGTTGTTCTGCCCGAGTTGTTCTGCCCGAGTTGTTCTGCCGAGTTGTTCTGCCCGAGTTGTTCTGCCCGAGTTGTTCTGCCCGAGTTGTTCTGCCCGAGTTGTTCTGCCCGAGTTGTTCTGCTCGAGTTGTTCGAGGAAGGAATGAGAGGAAGGCTCTCTCAGTATCTATTTACAGATGATATCGTTTTGCTCTTGTGTAGCTTCGGCAACTGTGCGTGTGTTTTCTAAACCTGTCCGCAATTCTCCCTGTAGGCTCTATAGACGTTCCCACCCCTTGCAACCATTCTAATTTAGTGTACCCTACGCGCACAACCCATGTTGAATTCTGGGTCTCTGACAACATTTGGAATTGCCAATCTGTGGTCAAGAACGTCAAGTTCATCTCAGCCTATGCTGCCCTTCAGTCCCTAAACTTTTTGGCCCTGATGGAGACATGGATCACCCCCCAGAACACTACTACTCCAGCTGCTCTCGCTTCATCTGACTACGTTTCCTCTCATAGTCCGAGAGCATCTGGTCGTAGCGGTGGTGGCACACTAATTTCTCCTAACTCGAGATTTTCTCCCTTTCTCCCTTTTCTCCCTCTCTCACCTGTCCATCTCCTCATTTGAATTCCATGCTGTCACTGTCACTTGTCCACTCAAGCTTAACATTATTGTCATCTATCGCCCACCAGGTGTCCTTGGAGAGTTCCTCAATGAGCTTGACATCTTGATAAACTCATTTCCTGACAATGGCACACCGCTCTTCGTACTTGGCGACTTCAACGTCTGCCTTCGATTCATTTCTTTCCAACTCTTTCCCCTCCTTGCCTCTTTTGACCTCACCCTTTCCCAGTCTCCTCCAACTCACAAGGCAGGCAATAAGCTTGACCTCATCTTTAGGAGAGGCTGTTCACCTACTAATCTCACTGTAACCCCCCTCCAGGTCTCTGTTCTCCTACTAATCTCACTGTAACCCCCCTCCAGGTCTCTGATCACTACTTTGTTTCCTTTCCTGTCTCCTTTCCTCCAACCCTAACCACTCTGCCCTACCCAGATGGTGATGCACCATCACAATCTTCTCTCTCTCTCTTTCCCACTACTCTCTCCTCTTCTATCCTATCATCTCTCCCTTCTGCTAAATCCTTCTCCCTTCTGTCTCGTGATTCTGCCTCTTCGACCCTACTCTCCTCCCTTTCCACATCCTATGACTCTCACTGTCCCCTTTCGTCCCGGCCGGCTCGGCCCTCCGCTTCTTCTCCGTGGCTGAGTGACTCATTGTGAGCTTACAGAACAGGGCTGCAGGCAGCTGAGCGAAAATGGAGGAAAACTAAACTTCCGGAGGACCTATCATCCTTTCACTCCCTCCTCTCTACCTTCTGTTCCTCTGTATCCGCTGCTAAAGCCACTTTCTACCAGTCTAAACCTCAAGCTTCTGCCTCTAACTCTTGGAAACTATTTTCCACCTTGTCCTCCCTCCTTAATCCTCCACCCCTCTGCCTCTCCATCCCTCCTCCCTCTCTGAGGACGACTTTGTCAACCACTTTGAAAAAAAGGGTTGACAACACACGCTACTCCTTCACTCAGCCTATTGAGTCTACTGGTCTCACTCCTTCACTCAGCCTATTGAGTCCACTGGTCCCACTCCTTCACTCAGCCTATTGAGTCCACTGGCCCTACTCCTTCACTCAGCATATTGAGTCTACTGGTCTCACTCCTTCACTCAGCCTATTGAGTCTACTGGTCCCACTCCTTCACTCAGCCTATTGAGTCTACTGGTCTCACTCCTTCACTCAGCCTATTGAGTCTGCTGGTCCCACTCCTTCACTCAGCCTATTGAGTCCACTGGTCCCACTCCTTCACTCAGCCTATTGAGTCTACTGGTCCCACTCCTTCACTCAGCTTATTGAGTCTACTGGTCCCACTCCTTCACTCAGCCTATTGAGTCCACTGGTCCCACTCCTTCACTCAGCCTATTGAGTCTACTGGTCCCACTCCTTCACTCAGCTTATTGAGTCTACTGGTCCCACTCCTTCACTCAGCCTATTGAGACTACTGGTCCCACTCCTTCACTCTACTGGTCTCACTCCTTCACTCTACTGGTCCCACTCCTTCACTCAGCCTATTGAGTCCACTGGTCTCACTCCTTCACTCAGCCTATTGAGTCCACTGGTTCCACTCCTTCACTCAGCCTATTGAGTTCACTGGTCTCACTCCTTCACTCAGCCTATTGAGTCTACTGGTCCCACTCCTTCACTCAGCCTATTGAGTCCACTGGTCTCACTCCTTCACTCAGCCTATTGAGTTCACTGGTTCCACTCCTTCACTCAGCCTATTGAGTTCACTGGTTCCACTCCTTCACTCAGCCTATTGAGTCCCACTCCTTCACTCAGCCTATTGAGTCCACTGGTCTCACTCCTTCACTCAGCCTATTGAGTCCACTGGTTCCACTCCTTCACTCAGCCTATTGAGTTCACTGGTTCCACTCCTTCACTCAGCCTATTGAGTCCCACTCCTTCACTCAGCCTATTGAGTCCACTGGTCTCACTCCTTCACTCAGCCTATTGAGTCCACTGGTCTCACTCCTTCACTCAGCCTATTGAGTCTACTGGTCTCACTCCTTCACTCTACTGGTCTCACTCCTTCACTCAGCCTATTGAGTCTGCTGGTCTCACTCCTTCACTCAGCCTATTGAGTCTACTGGTCCCACTCCTTCACTCAGCCTTCTGAGTCCCACTCCTTCACTCAGCCTATTGAGTCTACTGGTCTCACTCCTTCACTCAGCCTATTGAGTCCACTGGTCTCACTCCTTCACTCAGCCTATTGAGTCTACTGGTCTCACTCCTTCACTCTACTGGTCTCACTCCTTCACTCAGCCTATTGAGTCTGCTGGTCTCACTCCTTCACTCAGCCTATTGAGTCTACTGGTCCCACTCCTTCACTCAGCCTATTGAGTCCCACTCCTTCACTCAGCCTATTGAGTCTACTGGTCTCACTCCTTCACTCAGCCTATTGAGTCCCACTCCTTCACTCAGCCTATTGAGTCTGCTGGTTCCACTCCTTCACTCAGCCTATTGAGTCTGCTGGTCCCACTCCTTCACTCAGCCTATTGAGTCCACTGGTCTCACTCCTTCACTTAGCCTATTGAGTCTACTGGTCTCACTCCTTCACTCAGCCTATTGAGTCCACTGGTCTCACTCCTTCACTCAGCCTATTGAGTCTACTGGTCCCACTCCTTCACTCAGCCTATTGAGTCTACTGGTCTCACTCCTTCACTCAGCCTATTGAGTCCACTGGTCTCACTCCTTCACTCAGCCTATTGAGTCTACTGGTCTCACTCCTTCACTCAGCCTATTGAGTCCACTGGTCTCACTCACACAGAACTACCCTACGCCTTGATCTCCTTCTCCCTTCTCTCTCCAGATGACATCCAGCGACCAGTGAGGTCTGGCCGCTCGACAACCTGCCCACTCGACCCCATCCCCCCTCTCCCTTCTCCAGACCATCTCTGGAGACCTTCTCCTATTCCTCACTTCCCTCATCAACTCATCCCTGACCACTGGCTGCCTCCCCTCTGACTTCAACATGGTCCGACTTGCTCCCCTCCTCAAGAAACCAACACTTGACTGATCTGACGTCAACAACTACAGACCTGTATCCCTTCTTTCTCTTCTTTCCAAAACACTTAAGGGGGGCGTCTCTGCTCAACTCTCTCGTTATCTCTCTCAGAACGATCTTCTTGACCCTAACCAGTCAGGCTTCAAGACAGATCACTCAACTGAGACTGCTCCTCTCCGTGTCACAGAGCCTCCCTGTGAGGCTCTCTGTGACAGAGTTGACTCTCTCTTCTCTGTTCTCATCCTGGCAGGCTGCTCCTAACAGGTGACGTGGAGAGGATCTGAATCTGCACCACATACTCTCACTACTGGTGTCCCCCAGGGTTCGGTTCTAGGCCCTCTCCTCTTCTCTCTATACACCAAGTCACTTGGCTCCGTCATATCCTCACATGGTCTCTCCTATCACTGCTATGCGGATGACACTCAACTACTTTTCCCCTTCTCCCTTCTGACTCCCAGGTGGCGACACACATCTCAACTTGGATGTCGGCTCTCGAGCTCAAACTCCACAAGACGGAGCTGCTTTCCCTCCTGGTGTTCAACCTTCCCAAGTTCTCCCATGTCACCCCGCTCCTCCTCACACTCCTCTGGCTTCCAGTCGAAGCTCTCATCCACTACCAGACCATGGTGTTTACCTACGGAGGAACAGCCCCTCACTAACTTCAGGCTATGATCAAACCCTACAGCCCAACCTTCCCAAGTTCTCTCATGTCACCCCGCTCCTCCTCACCCTCCTCTGGATTCCAGTCGAAGCTCGTATCCACTACCAGACCATGGTGTTTACCTAGGGAACAGCAAGAGGAACTGTCCCCTTCCTACCTTCAGGCTATGATACAACCCTACACCCCAACCTTACCTCTTCAACCCCCCCGCCACCCCTCCAAAAAATACTTAACCAGCACTTGCACCCCCCTTTCTAGCTCTGACTCTACTGTTATTGAGGAACAATTACTTTCTATGCCTGTGATATGTGCTTGTCCCACCCAGCTATATTGAGATGAACGCACTAACTCTAAGTCGCTCTGGATTAGAACGTCTGCTAAATGACTAAAGTATAGAATGTGTGTGTGTGTGTGTGTGTCAGTGTAGCGTGTGTGTGTGTGTGTGTGTGTGTGTGTCAGTGTAGCATGGGTGAGTGTGCATAGAGCCGGTGCAAGAGAGTCTGTGCAAATAGTCAGGGGGTCAAAGCAAGTGTTCTATTATAGCTTGGGGGTAGAAGCTGTTCAGGTGCGTTTTGGTCCCAGACTTGACGGTCCTGTACTGCTTGCTGGAACTTCAAGGGTGGCTGGATTCTTTGACAATTTTTAGGGCTTTTCTCTGACACCGCCTGGTATAGAGGTCCTGGATGGTAGGGAGCTCGGCCCCAGTGATGTATTGGGCCATAAGCACTACCCTCTGTAGCGCGTTTGCGGTCAGATGCCAAGCAGTTGCCATACCAAGTGGTGATGCTGCCAACCAAGATGTTCTCAGCGGTGCAGCTGTAGAACGTTTTGAAGATCTGAGGAGGAAGAGGCGTTGTCATGCCCTCTTCATGACTGTATTGGTGTGTGTTGACCATGATAGATCCTTAGTGATGTGGACACAAGGAATTTGAAGAGTTTTAATTTAATTTAATTTGTACTTTGCGTTACATGAAAATGCCCTGCGATATGAAAAAGGTTTATGACAAAACATGTGGCATAAGCCAGACATAACATCACACATACAAATTCATGAAAAAGACAAAGTAAAAATGACAGCTTTACAGTAAAATTGTATTGTATCTGGTCAAACACAATTTTTTCAAAAACTTTACTAAGGGTTGGTAACTGGCTGATTGGTCAGCTGTTTGAGCCAGTAAAGGGGGCTTTACTATTCTTGGGTAGCGGAATGACTTTAGCTTCCCTCCAGGCCTGAGGGCAACACACATTCTAGTAGGCTTAGATTGAAGATATGGCAAATAGGAGTGGCAATATTGTCCGCTATTATCCTCAGTAATTTTCCATCCAAGTTGTCAGACCACGGTGGCTTGTCGTTGAAAGATCCTACAGAGGAGAGACTAAACGTCACTCCGTCACGGCTGAGTGTGTGTGTGTGAGTGTGTGATTGAGTTTGTGTGTCTGCATATGGTTCCTAGTTTTGTGTAAGGGTCCGTAGGGGTATATTATTTCCGATTGGAAGCAAAACAATTTTAAAGTTCCAAGAAAGTTAAAGATCCCAGATCAGGTCTCTCCGCTAGTCCCCTGACAGACAACACTAGACAAACTTCCATCCATCTAGCTCCAGCTGTTCCCCTCCACTGTTTGTGTTTGCGTTTTAGGAGGGCTCACAGCTCCTTGCATACATATTTCAGTTCAAATTCAATTGATCAGTTATGTTAAAAAAATCTAAAAGTTTTGAGTAAAGAAAAGAGATATTCTCGTTTAATATTTATTTTCACAATGGTTGGAGAACGGCTGGGGGTCCCAGAGGAGAGATTGGAGACCTGGCTGGAGGTCCCAGAGGAGAGATTGGAGAACGGCTGGGGGTCCCAGAGGAGAGATTGGAGAACGGCTGGGGGTCCCAGAGGAGAGATTGGAGAACGGCTGGGGGTCCCCGAGGAGAGATTAGAGAAGCTCTGTATCCCTCTCTATGGTACGTTCTTCTCTCTTCTCTAGTTCTCCATTACAACACAGACCAGAGTTAATTACTGTTTTCTTCACCTAACTATGTAGAATAATGGCCTGTTGGACACTACCACCCTGTATTTCATCGCAAAGTTTGGGCTTGATCTGATTTATCTATTTTTATTCCAGTTGTTTTGGACTGTTTGTTTCTGTTTTGGACTGGAATAGAAATTAACAGCTGGAATCGAAACAAACAGGAGCCTGTATCCCTCTCCTCATCCAGCTCTCATTCACCATCAGTCATCCTGGATATACTGGGAAGGGAGCCTCTCTCTCTCACCCACCTCAGCCCAACACACCCACCTCAGCCCAACACACCCACCTCAGCCCAAAACACCCACCTCAGCCCAAAACACCCACCTCAGCCCAACACACCCACCTCAACCCAAAACACCCACCTCAGCCCAAAACACCCACCTCAGCCCAAAACACCCACCTCAGCCCAACACACCCACCTCAGCCCAAAACACCCACCTCAGACCAAAACACCCACCTCAGCCCAACACAACCACCTCAGCCCAAAACACCCACCTCAGCCCAACACACCCACCTCAGCCCAAAACACCCACCCACCTCAGCCCAAAACACCCACCTCAGCCCAACACACCCACCTCAGCCCAAAACACCCACCTCAGCACAAAACACCCACCTCAGCCCAACACACCCACCTCAGCCCAACACACCCACCTCAGCCCAAAACACCCACCCACCTCAGCCCAGCACACCCACCTCAGCCCAAAACACCCACCTCAGCCCAAAACACCCACCTCAGCCCAAAACACCCACCTCAGCCCAACACACCCACCTCAGCCCAAAACACCCACCTCAGCCCAAAACACCCACCTCAGCCCAACACACCCACCTCAGCCCAAAACACCCACCTCAGCCCAAAACACCCACCTCAGCCCAAAACACCCACCTCAGCCCAACACACCCACCTCAGCCCAAAACACCCACCTCAGCCCAAAACACCCACCTCAGCCCAAAACACCCACCTCAGCCCAAAACACCCACCTCAGCCCAAAACACCCACCTCAGCCCAACACACCCACCTCAGCCCAAAACACCCACCTCAGCCCAAAACACCCACCTCAGCCCAACACACCCACCTCAGCCCAAAACACCCACCTCAGCCCAAAACACCCACCTCAGCCCAACACACCCACCTCAGCCCAAAACACCCACCTCAGCCCAAAACACCCACCTCAGCCCAAAACACCCACCTCAGCCCAAAACACCCACCTCAGCCCAACACACCCACCTCAGCCCAAAACACCCACCCACCTCAGCCCAAAACACCCACCTCAGCCCAACACACCCACCTCAGCCCAAAACACCCACCTCAGCCCAAAACACCCACCTCAGCCCAACACACCAACCTCAGCCCAAAACACCCACCCACCTCAGCCCAAAACACCCACCTCAGCCCAACACACCCACCTCAGCCCAACACACCCACCTCAGCCCAAAACACCCACCTCAGCCCAACACACCCACCTCAGCCCAAAACACCCACCTCAGCCCAACACACCCACCTCAGCCCAACACACCCACCTCAGCCCAACACACCCACCTCAGCCCAACACACCCACCTCATCCTAGCCTCCAGAGTTTAGCTTATCATAAGGTGCTCAGACTGTTCACCCCCAATGACACCCTATTTCATAAGGGCCCTGGTCTAAAGTAGTGCACTACATAGGGAATATGGCCCTGGTCTAAAGTAGTGCACTACATAGGGAATATGGCCCTGTTCTAAAGTAGTGCACTACATAGGGAAAATGGCCCTGGTCTAAAGTAGTGCACTACATAGGGAATAGGGTGCAATTTGGAACTCAACTTCTCTCTACCCATGATCACAATATCTAAGACAGAGAGTTAAGAAAAGCCTGTGTTAGTCTGGGTAAGAAAAGGGGATTAACTCCACAGAGTTTGGGATGGATGCCTGGAAGTGGATTCATGATTTGTGTTAATGGGCCATTTATGTGACTGAAGAAGACACGTCAACACAGGTCCATTGCCATAGGACAGTAATATTCCTGTTATCAGAGACGATGTTCAGACCTATCTAGTCTCCTGTTATCAGAGATAACGTTGGGAGCTATCCAGTCTCCTCTTATCAGAGATAATGTTGGGACCTATCTAGTCTCCTGTTATCAGAGATAACGTTGGGAGCTATCCAGTCTCCTCTTATCAGAGATAACGTTGGGACCTATCCAGTCTCCTCTTATCAGAGATAACGTTGGGAGCTATCCAGTCTCCTCTTATCAGACATAACGTTGAGATCTATCCAGTCTCCTGTTATCAGAGATAACGTTGAGATCTATCCAGTCTCCTCTTATCAGAGATAACGTTGAGATCTATCCAGTCTCCTCTTATCAGACATAACGTTGAGATCTATCCAGTCTCCTCTTATCAGAGATAACGTTGAGATCTATCCAGTCTCCTCTTATCAGAGATAACGTTGAGATCTATCCAGTCTCCTCTTATCAGAGATAATGTTGAGATCTATCCAGTCTCCTGTTATCAGAGATAATGTTGAGATCTATCCAGTCTGTACTGACTGTCAGGCTGCTGTGAGATTGCGCACAATTATATTCACATTCATAGAACAGAGAAAAATGCTTTATTTTCTCAGCCGTGCCTCGGCAGCTTTTCTTCCACTGTAAAATGGGATTTAAAAACAGACAGGTGTTGATATCGAGGAGGTTCTAGAACTGTGTAATTGTTCATTTGACTTTTTAATCACAGTCTACACAAGGCTTGGTTTCACTTGTTTATATTTCTGAAACCAGGGATAACACCACAGGCTGTGTTTCTGGGGAGAGGAGAGGATGGGAGGGGAGGGGAGAGGAGAGGAGAGGAGGGGAGAGGAGGGGAGGGGAGAGGAGGGGAGAGAATGGGAGGGGAGGGGAGAGGAGAGGAGGGGAGAGGAGAGGAGGGGAGAGGAAAGGATGGG
The DNA here is from genome assembly GCF_965601325.2 of Salmo salar. Classification (NCBI taxonomy): domain Eukaryota; kingdom Metazoa; phylum Chordata; class Actinopteri; order Salmoniformes; family Salmonidae; genus Salmo; species Salmo salar. Next base: position 107,382,944 of record NC_138304.1, read on the forward strand.
AGGGGAGAGGAGAGGAGAGGAGAGGAGAGGAGAGGAGAGGAGAGGAGAGGAGAGGAGAGGAGAGGAGAGGAGAGGAGAGGAGAGGAGAGGAGAGGAGGGGAGAGGAGGGGAGAGGAGGGGATGGGAGAGGAGGGGAGGGGAGAGGAGAGGAGAGGAGAGGAGAGGAGAGGAGGAGAAGGGAGGGAGGGAATAGGAGACAAGGGAAGAGGAGAGAAGGGGAGAGGAGGGGAATGAAGGAGAGGAGACGAGGTGAGGGGACAGGAGATGAGAGGATAGGTGCGGAGGAGAGAGGAGAGGAGTGGACAGGAGGAGGGAGGAGAGTAGAAGGAAGGAGAGGAGCGGAGAGGAGGGGACAGGAGAGGAGAGGAGAGGATAGGTGCGGAGGAGAGTGGACAGGAGGACAGAGGAGAGGAAGGAAAGGAAGGAAAGGAGAGGAGAGGATGACAGAACCCCAGTCAGGATGACAGAACCCCAGTCAGTCCAGTCTGGAGGACAGAACCCCAGTCAGGAGGACAGAACCCCAGTCAGGAGGACAGAACCCCAGTCAGTCCAGTCAGGATGACAGAACCCCAGTCAGGATGACAGAACCCCAGTCAGTCCAGTCTGGAGGACAGAACCCCAGTCAGGAGGACAGAACCCCAGTCAGTCCAGTCTGGAGGACAGAACCCCAGTCAGGAGGACAGAACCCCAGTCAGTCCAGTCAGGATGACAGAACCCCAGTCAGGAGGACAGAACCCCAGTCAGGAGGACAGAACCCCAGTCAGTCCAGTCTGGAGGACAGAACCCCAGTCAGGATGACAGAACTCCAGTCAGGAGGACAGAACCCCAGTCAGTCCAGTCAGGATGACAGAACCCCAGTCAGTCCAGTCAGGATGACAGAACCCCAGTCAGGAGGACAGAACTCCAGTCAGTCCAGTCAGGAGGACAGAACCCCAGTCAGTCCAGTCAGGAGGACAGAACCCCAGTCAGGAGGACAGAACCCCAGTCAGGATGACAGAACCCCAGTCAGGAGGACAGAACCCCAGTCAGGATGACAGAACCCCAGTCAGAAGGACAGAACCCCAGTCAGTCCAGTCAGGAGGACAGAACCCCAGTCAGTCCAGTCAGGAGGACAGAACCCCAGTCAGGAGGACAGAACCCCAGTCCCATGCGTCATATCATTAGTTCTGCCAGAAAGGAGATAACCATGTAATTTACTCTGAATGTTATGACCAGAGTCCTGGGAAGTGGAGAGAGAACCTCCTGTCTTACTGTGAACACCTCCCCGTTCTTACTGCATTAACCACACACACACACACACGCACACACACACACACACACACACACACACACACACACACACACACACACACACACACACACACACACACACACACACACACACACACACTACACACACACACACACACACACACACACACACACACACACACACACACACACACACACTACACACACACACTACACACACACACACACACACACACACACTACACACACACACTACACACACACACACACACACACACACACAGCACCAGTCATTGAAGTGTGATATATCATCCCGTGAAGTCCCGCGCCTCGTCCTATAGGAGTACATCTCTCCACATTCCGACTGGTTCTCTGTCATCCTGACGTATCAGGCCCTTCATCAGAAGACCCATGAAATTCTGTCACACACACTTTGATATAGAGAACAGGACTAAAAATGAAACTATTCCTGTAATGAGAGAGAGGGAGGGAGAGAGAGACAGAGAGAGAGAGAGAGAAAAGTGCCAACCACAATGAACTGTGTAGGAGAAGGGCAAGAATATCTGAGCATTCCACCTCATCCCAGAGCTGTATCAACACCAGAGCTGTATCAACACCCTGTATCAACACCCTGTATCAACACCCTGTATCAACACCCTGTATCAACACCCTGTATCAACACCAGACCTGTATCAACACCCTGTATCAACACCCTGTATCAACACCCTGTATCAACACCCTGTATCAACACCCTGTATCAACACCCTGTATCAACACCAGAGCTGTATCAACACCCTGTATCAACACCCTGTATCAACACCAGACCTGTATCAACACCCTGTATCAACACCCTGTATCAACACCCTGTATCAACACCAGACCTGTATCAACACCCTGTATCAACACCCTGTATCAACACCCTGTATCAACACCAGAGCTGTATCAACACCCTGTATCAACACCCTGTATCAACACCCTGTATCAACACCCTGTATCAACTCCCTGTATCAACTCCCTGTATCAACACCAGAGCTGAATCAACACCCTGTATCAACACCCTGTATCAACACCAGAGCTGAATCAACACCAGAGCTGTATCAACACCCTGTATCAACACCCTGTATCAACACCCTGTATCAACTCCAGAGCTGTATCAACACCCTGTATCAACACCCTGTATCAACACCCTGTATCAACACCAGAGCTGTATCAACACCAGAGCTGTATCAACACCCTGTATCAACACCCTGTATCAACACCAGAGCTGTATCAACACCCTGTATCAACTCCCTGTATCAACACCAGAGATGTATCAACACCCTGAATCAACACCCTGTATCAACACCAGAGCTGAATCAACACCAGAGCTGTATCAACACCCTGTATCAACACCCTGTATCAACACCAGAGCTGTATCAACACCAGAGCTGTATCAACACCCTGTATCAACACCCTGTATCAACACCAGAGCTGTATCAACACCCTGTATCAACTCTCTGTATCAACACCAGAGATGTATCAACACCCTGTATCAACACCCTGTATCAACACCAGAGCTGTATCAACACCAGAGCTGGATCAACACCCTGTATCAACACCCTGTATCAACACCCTGTATCAACACCAGAGCTGGATCAACACCCTGTATCAACACCCTGTATCAACACCCTGGATCAACACCCTGTATCAACACCCTGTATCAACACCCTGTATCAACACCCTGTATCAACTCCAGAGCTGTATCAACTCCAGAGTGTTAGTAGATGGAGGAATGGAAGAGTGTCCATGAAAGACAGCGCTCCTTCCCAGAGCAGACTGTGGTTGCATTCGTAACCCTATTCCTTATATGGTGCACTACTTTTTCACCAGGGCCCATAATGTATGCTTTAATAAATAATGCATACACTACATGACCAACAGTATGTGGACACCTGCTCGTCCAACATCTCATTCCAAAATCATGGTCATTAATGTGGAGTTGGTCCCCTCCTTTGCTGCTATAACAGCCTCCACTCTTCAGGGAAGTCATTAATATGGAGTTGGTCCCCCCTTTGCTGCTATAACAGCCTCCACTCTTCAGGGAAGTCATTAATATGGAGTTGGTCCCCCCTTTACTGCTATAACAGCCTCCACTCTTCAGGGAAGTCATTAATATGGAGTTGGTCCCCCCCTTTGCTGCTATAACAGCCTCCACTCTTCAGGGAAGTCATTAATATGGAGTTGGTCCCTCCTTTGCTGCTATAACAGCCTCCACTCTTCAGGGAAGTCATTAATATGGAGTTGGTCCCTCCTTTGCTGCTATAACAGCCTCCACTCTTCAGGGAAGGCTTTCCACTAGATGTTGGAACATTGCTGCAGGGACTTGTTTTATTTTTTCATCCACAAGAGCATTAGTGAGGTCGGGCACTGTTGGGCGATTAGGCCTGGCTCGCAGTCGGCGTCCCAAAGGTGTTCGATGGGGTTGAGGTCAGGGCTCTGTGAAGGCCAGTCAAGTTCTTCCAAACCAATCTTGACAAACCATTTCTGTATGGATCTCGCTTTGTGCACGGAGGCATTGTCATGCTGAAACAGGAAAGGACCTTCCCCAAACTGTTGCCACAAAATTGGAACCGCAGAATCGTCCAGAATGTCATTGTATGCCGTAGCGTTAAGATTTCCCTTCACTGGAACATGAACATGAAAAACAGCCCCAGATCATTATTCATCCACCAAACTTTACAGTTGGCACTATGAATTGGGGCAGGTAGCGTTCTCCTGGCATTCGCCAATCCCAGATTCGTCCGTCGGACTGCCAGATGGTGAAGTGTGATTAATCACTCCAGAGAATGCGTTTCCAACACTCCAGAGTCCAATGGCGGCGAGCTTTACACCCCTCCAGCCGATGCTTGGCATTGTGAATGGTGATCTTAGGATTGTGTGTGGCTGCTCGGCCATGGAAACCCATTTCATGAAGCTCCCGACGAACAGTTCTTGTGCAGTTTGGAACTCGGTAGTGAATGTTGCAACGGAGGACAGACGATTTTTACGCGCTACGCACTTCAGCAGTCCCGTTCTGTGAGCTTGTCTGGAATACCACTTCATGACTGAGTCGTTGTTGCTCCTAGATGTTTCCACTTCACAATAACAGCACTTACAATTGACCAGGGCAGCTCTAGCAGGGCAGAAATTTGACAAACTGACTTGTTGGAAAGGTGGCATCCTATAACGGTGCCACATTGAAAGTCACTTAGCTCTTCAGTTAAGGCCATTCTACTGCCAATGTTAATATATAGAGATTGCATGGCTCTGTGATCGGATTTATACACCTGTCAGCAACAGGTGTGGCTGAAATAGCCAAACCCACTAATTTGAGGGATTGTCCACATACTTTTGTATGTATAGTGTACTTCTGACTGTCTGTAATCCTGTTGCTGTGTTTCTGTTGGTGTATACGCTATCAGTGTCTGTGCTGTATATGTACAGTCGTGGCCAAAAGTTTTGAGAATGACACAAATATTAATTTTCACAAAGTCTGCTGCCTCAGTTTGTATAATGGCAATTTGCATATACTCCAGAATGTTATGAAGAGTGAGTGACCAGATGAATTGCAATTAATTGCAAGTCCCTCTTTGCTATGCAAATTAACTGAATCCCCCAAAAAACATTTCCACTGCATTTCAGCCCTGCCACAAAAGGACCAGCTGACATCATGTCTGTCACGTCCTGACCAGTATAAAGTATATTTGGTTATTGTAGTTTGGTCAGGACGTGGCAGAGGGTAGTTTATTTATGTATTACGGGGTTCTTTGGTCACTGGTTTATGTTTGTATTTCTATGGGTAGGTTCTAGGTTAGTTTTCTAACGACAACTGTGACAGAACTACCCACCATACCAGGACCAAGCAGCGGAAGAAGGAGCAGGTCACGAAGAACAAATATATGGACTACGCTATGAAAAGGGATTTTGAGATGGACAATCGCGAAAAGTGGACATGGGAACAGATTCTGGCCGGAGGGGGCCCGTGGAGAAAGGCTGGTGAGGACCGGGAATGCTACCAGGGTACACGGCTGGCGAGGAAGCCGGAGAGGCACCCCCAAGAATTGTTTTGGGGGGGCACACGGGTAGTTTGGCTAGGCCAAGGAAGAGCCATAAGCCAGCTACCCGTGATTATGAGGAGGAGCGTAAGGAGTGGAGGGCGCCATGTTTCGCTGAGGTGCGCACTATCTCGCCCATACGCACGCACAGCCCAGTCCACCCTGTACCAGCACCCCGCTCGTGCAGGGCTACTAGTTCCATCCAGCCAGGACGGGTTGTGCAGGATGTGCGATCACGGCCACCTGCGCACCTCCATGGCCCAGTCTTTCCGGTTCCTGCCTCTCGTGCTATCCCGGAAGTGAGTACCTCCAGTCTGGCACGACCAGTACCAGCAACCCGGACCAAGCTTCCCAGTAGTCAGCCTAGTCCTGTTCAGCCTGTTCCCTATCCCCGCACTAGCCCTGAGGTGCGTGTGCCCAGACTGGCACATCCTGTACCAGCCCCATGCATCAGGCTTCTAGTGCGTCAGCCCAGCCCCGCCAGTCAGGAGCCGTCAGAGCCGCCCGCCAGTCAGGAGCCGTCAGAGCCGCCCGCCAGTCAGGAGTCGCCAGAGCCGCCCGCCAGAGGCCTGTCTGCCCGGAGCTGCCAGAGTGGCCCGTCTGCCCGGATCTGCCAGAGTGGCCCGTCTGCCCGGAGCTGCCAGAGTGGCCCGTCTGCCCGGAGCTGCCAGAGTGGCCCGTCTGCCCGGAGCTGCCAGAGTGGCCCGTCTGCCCGGAGCTGCCAGAGTGGCCCGTCTGCCCGGAGCTGCCAGAGTGGCCCGTCTGCCCGGAGCTGCCAGAGTGGCCCGTCTGCCCGGAGCTGCCAGAGTGGCCCGCCGTTCCGGATCTGCCAGAGTGGCCCGCCGTGCCGGATCTGCCAGAGTGGCCCGCCAGCCGGGCGCAGCCAGGGACACCCGCCAGCCGGGCGCGGCAAGAATCGCCCGCCAGTCGGGCGAGGTCAGGGGCGCCACTTAAGTGGACTACGTCAGGGATGGAGCGGAGTCCACGTCCCGCACCTGAGCCGCCTCCCATATAGGTGGGTTGGGGAGGGGGGGTGTAGCACTGTGCCGTCGTTGACGGCAGCCACCCTCCCTTCCCTCCCTTTTTGTTTAGGGGATTTTTCTGGTTGTTTTGGGGTTTTTCTGTGTTTTGTGTAGGTGCATTCCGGGGTCTGCACCTTTGGGGGGGGGGGGGGGGGGGGGGGCACTGTCACGTCCTGACCAGTATAGAGTATATTTGGTTATTGTAGTTTGGTCAGGATGTGACAGAGGGTAGTTTATTTATGTATTACAGGTTTTTTTGGTCATTGGTTTATGTTTGTATTTCTAGGTTAGTTTTCTATGTGTAGGTTGGGTGCTGGACTCTCAATTGGAGGCAGGTGTTTCTAGTTGCCTCTGATTGGGAGTCCTATAAGTAGGTGTGTGTTTTGTTTGTTCACTTGTGGGTAGTTGATTTTGCACTGCTATGTGTGAGTACCTAGCCTGTAAAACTGTCGGTCTGTCGTTCTCTTTTGTTTATTGTTTTTTCGTGTTCACGTGTATTGAATAAATGATCATGATGAACACGCAACCCGCTGCGCCTTGGTCTTCTCTCCAGTACGACAACTGTGACAATGTCAGTGATTCTCTCGTTAACACAGGTGTGAGTGTTGACGAGGACAAGGCTGGAGATCACTCTGTCATGCTGATTGAGTTCAAATAACAGACTGGAAGCTTCAAAAGGAGGGTGGTGCTTGGAATCATTGTTCTTCCTCTGTCAACCATGGTTACCTGCAAGGAAACACATGCCGTCATCATTGCTTTGCACAAAAAGGGCTTCACAGGCAAGGATATTGCTGCCAGTAAGATTGCAAAAAGTTTTGAGAATTACACAAATATTGATTTCCACAAAGTTCAAGATCAATTAGCCTTTTAAAATGATAAACTTGGATTAGCTAACACATCGTGCCATTGGAACACAGGAATGATGGTTGCTGATAATGGGCCTCTGTACGCCTATGTAGATATTTCATAAAAAATCTGTCGTTTCCAGCTACAATAGTCATTAACAACATTAACAATGTCTACACTGTATTTATGATCAATTTGAATATACACTGCTCAACAAAATAAAGGGAACACTTAAACAACACATCCTAGATCTGAATGAAAGAAATAATCTTATTAAATACTTTTTTCTTTACATAGTTGAATGTGCTGACAACAAAATCACACAAAAATAATCAATGGAAATCCAATTTATCAACCCATGGAGGTCTGGATTTGGAGTCACACTCAAAATTAAAGTGGAAAACCACACTACAGGCTGATCCAACTTTGATGTAATGTCCTTAAAACAAGTCAAAATGAGGCTCAGTAGTGTGTGTGGCCTCCACGTGCCTGTATGACCTCCCTACAACGCCTGGGCATGCTCCTGATGAGGTGGCGGAGGGATCTCCTCCAAGACCTGGACTAAAGCATCCGCCAGCTCCTGGACAGTCTGTGGTGCAACGTGACGTTGGTGGATGGAGCGAGACATGATGTCCCAGATGTGCTCAATTCGATTCAGGTCTGGGGAACGGGCGGGCCAGTCCATAGCATCAATGCCTTACTCTTGCAGGAACTGCTGACACACTCCAGCCACATGAGGTCTAGCATTGTCTTGCATTAGGAGGAACCCAGGGCCAACCGCACCAGCATATGGTCTCACAAGGGGTCTGAGGATCTCATCTCGGTACCTAATGGCAGTCAGGCTACCTCTGGCGAGCACATGGAGGGCTGTGCAGCCCCCCAAAGAAATGCCACCCCACACCATAACTGACCCACCGCCAAACCGGTCATGCTGGAGGATGTTGCAGGCAGCAGAACGTTCTCCACGGCATCTCCAGACTCTGTCACGTCTGTCACATGTGCTCAGTGTGAACCTGCTTTCATCTGTGAAGAGCACAGGGCGCCAGTGGCGAATTTACCAATCTTGGTGTTCTCTGGCAAATGCCAAACGTCCTGCACGGTGTTGGGCTGTAAGCACAACCCCCACCTGTGGACGTCGGGCCCTCATACCACCCTCATGGAGTCTCTTTCTGACCGTTTGAGCAGACACATGCACATTTGTGGCCTGCTGGAGGTCATTTTGCAGGGCTTTGGCAGTGCTCCTCCTGCTCCTCTTTGCACAAAGGCGGAGGTAGCGATCCTGCTGCTGGGTTGTTGCCCTCCTACGGCCTCCTCCACGTCTCCTGATGTACTGGCCTGTCTCCTGGTAGCGCCTCCATGCTCTGGACACTACGCTGACAGACACAGCAAACCTTCTTGCCACAGCTCGCATTGATGTGCCATCCTGGATGAGCTGCACTACCTGAGCCTCTTGTGTGGGTTGTAGACTCCGTCTCATGCTACCACTAGAGTGAAAGCACCGCCAGCATTCAAAAGTGACCAAAACATCAGCCAGTAAGCATAGGAACTGAGAAGTGGTCTGTGGTCCCCACCTGCAGAACCACTCCTTTATTGGGGGTGTCTTGCTTATTGCCTATAATTTCCACCTGTTGTCTATTCCATTTGCACAACAGCATGTGAAATGTATTGTCAATCAGTGTTGCTTCCTAAGTGGACAGTTTGATTTCACAGAAGTGTGATTGACTTGGAGTTACATTGTGTTGTTTAAGTGTTCCCTTTATTTTTTTGAGCAGTGTATATGTATATATATTTTAATGGACCAAAAAAAAAAGCTTTTCTTTCAAAAACATTTCTAAGTGACACCAGACTTTTGAATTGCAGTGTACATATCGTAACATCAGAGCTGAGGTGATTGTATTCCACATATACATATCGTAACATCAGAGCTGAGGTGATTGTATTCCACATATACATATCGTAACATCAGAGCTGAGGTGATTGTATTCCACATATACATTACATAACATCAGAGCTAGAGGTGATTGTATTCCACATATACATATCATAACATCAGAGCTAGAGGTGATTGTATTCCACATATACATATCATAACATCAGAGCTAGAGGTGATTGTATTCCACATATACATATCATAACATCAGAGCTAGAGGTGATTGTATTCCACATATACATATCATAACATCAGGGAAGAGCTAGAGGTGGTTGTAGAATTCTTTTTTTAATCAATTAGTATATTTGAGTTTAACCATAATATTTGTTCCAATATTTTGTTCTGTCTTGTTTTGGGGGGATGAAACTGGAGTAGCAACCAGCTTTGCTTGCTTTAGAAACGGCGATATTTGAAAGTGGTTCCATTTTCAATTACCTTAATGTGAGAGGTGATTATCTGGATTCAAAGGAAAAGGTTGAGTCATTCTTACTAATCTACTGGAGAATCAGTTTGGGGTTTAAGTATAACTTTTGTATGACTGATGATTTTAGTGAGAGGTTGAATGCTTTAATATTTAATAATTTTAGCCCCCACGAGCTCATATTCATTATATATTAAGCACATTTAATTTTGTCTGGCTTGCCATTCCAAATAAAGTGAAATCTTTTTTGCTCATATAATTAACAAAACAAATAATTTAGCGTAGGCAAGTAAATAGGTAAATAATTGACCAATTATATATATATATATATATTTTTTAACAAAATAATTATTCACGGTGATTTTTCCACAAGTAGACAGTAAAAGATACCTTAATAGAAAATGAAAGTAAAAGTGAAAGTAAAGCCACCCAGTAAAATACAACTTGAGTAAAAGTCTAAAAGTATTTGGTTTTATATATACTTAAGTATCAAAATTAAAATTATAAATTATTCAAAAATCCTTATTATAAGTAAACTAGACAGCACCATTTTCTTGTTTATTTTTTTAATGTATGGAAACTGTAACACTGAGATATAATTTTTAAACAAAGAATGAGTGTTTAGTGAGTCCACCAGATCAGAGGCAGTAGGGATGACCAGGGACGTTCTCTGTTTAGTGAGTCCTCCAGATCAGAGGCAGTAGGGATGACCAGGGATGTTCTCCTGTTTAGTGAGTCCTCCAGATCAGAGGGAGTAGGGATGGCCAGGGATGTTCTCTGTTTAGTGAGTCCACCAGATCAGAGGCAGGGGATGACCAGGGATGTTCTCTGTTTAGTGAGTCCTCCAGATCAGAGGCAGTAGGGATGACCAGGGATGTTCTCTGTTTAGTGAGTCCACCAGATCAGAGGCAGTAGGGATGACCAGGGACGTTCTCTGTTTAGTGAGTCCTCCAGATCAGAGGCAGTAGGGATGACCAGGGACGTTCTCTGTTTAGTGAGTCCTCCAGATCAGAGGCAGTAGGGATGACCAGGGATGTTCTCTGTTTAGTGAGTCCTCCAGATCAGAGGGAGTAGGGATGGCCAGGGATGTTCTCTGTTTAGTGAGTCCACCAGATCAGAGGCAGGGGATGACCAGGGATGTTCTCTGTTTAGTGAGTCCTCCAGATCAGAGGCAGTAGGGATGACCAGGGATGTTCTCTGTTTAGTGAGTCCACCAGATCAGAGGCAGTAGGGATGACCAGGGATGTTCTCTGTTTAGTGAGTCCTCCAGATCAGAGGCAGTAGGGATGACCAGGGATGTTCTCTGTTTAGTGAGTCTTCCAGACCAGAGGCAGTAGGGATGACCAGGGATGTTCTCTGTTTAGTGAGTCCTTCAGATCAGAGGCAGTAGGGATGACCAGGGATGTTCTCTGTTTAGTGAGTCCTCCAGATCAGAGGCAGTAGGGATGACCAGGGATGTTCTCTGTTTAGTGAGTCCTCCAGATCAGAGGCAGTAGGGATGACCAGGGATGTTCTCTGTTTAGTGAGTCCTCCAGATCAGAGGCAGTAGGGATGACCAGGGATGTTCTCTGTTTAGTGAGTCCTCCAGATCAGAGGCAGTAGGGATGACCAGGGATGTTCTCTGTTTAGTGAGTCCTCCAGATCAGAGGCGGTAGGGATGACCAGGGATGTTCTCTGTTTAGTGAGTCCGTCAGATCAGAGGCGGTAGGGATGACCAGGGATGTTCTCTGTTTAGTGAGTCCGTCAGATCAGAGGCAGTAGGGATGACCAGGGATGTTCTCTGTTTAGTGAGTCCTCCAGATCAGAGGCAGTTCTGTTGATAAGTTTGTGAATTCGACCATTTTTCCTGTCCTGCTAAGTATTAAAATATAACGAGTACTTTTGGGTGTCAGGGGAAATGTATGGAGTAAAAAATACATAACTTGCGAGGTGTATGTTTCTCAAACTAGACACTCTAATGTACAGTCGTGGCCAAAAGTTTTGAGAATGACACAAATATTAATTTCCACAAAGTTTGCTGCTTCAGTGTCTTTAGATATTTAGTCAGATGTTACTATGGAATACTGAAGTATAATTACAAGCATTTCATAAGTGTCAAAGGCTTTTATTGACAATTACATGAAGTTGATGCAAAGAGTCAATATTTGCAGTGTTGACCCTTCTTTTTCAAGACCTCTGCAATCCGCCCTGGCATGCTGTCCATTAACTTCTGGGCCACATCCTGACTGATGGCAGCCCATTCTTGCATAATCAATGCTTGGAGTTTGTCAAAATTTGTGGGTTTTTGTTTGTCCACCCGCCTCTTGAGGATTGACCACAAGTTCTCAATGGGATTAAGGTCTGGGGAGTTTCCTGGCCATGGACCCAAAATATCGATGTTTTGTTCCCCGAGCCACTTAATTATCACTTTTGCCTTATGGCAAGGTGCTCCATCATGCTGGAAAAGGCATTGTTCGTCACCAAACTGTTCCTGGATGGTTGGGAGAAGTTGCTCTCGGAGGATGTGTTGGTACCATTCTTTATTCATGGCTGTGTTCTTAGGCAGAATTGTGAGTGAGCCCACTCCCTTGGTTGAGAAGCAACCCCACACATGAATGGTCTGAGGATGCTTTACTGTTGGCATGACACAGGACTGATGGTAGCGCTCACCTTGTCTTGCCCCAAACAATCGGAAAGGGGATTCATCAGAGAAAATGACTTTACCCCAGTCCTCAGCAGTCCAATCCCTGTACCTTTTGCAGAATATCAGTCTGTCCCTGATGTTTTTCCTGGAGAGAAGTGGCTTCTTTGCTGCCCTTCTTGACACTAGGCCATCCTCCAAAAGTCTTCGCCTCACTGTGCATGCAGATGCACTCACACCTGCCTGCTGCCATTCCTGAGCAAGCTCTGTACTGGTGGTGCCCTGATCCCGCAGCTGAATCAACTTTAGGAGACAGTCCTGGTGCTTGCTGGACTTTCTTGGGCGCCCTGAAGCCTTCACAACAATTGAACTGCTCTCCTTGAAGTTCTTGATGATCCGATAAATGGTTGATTTAGGTGCAATTTTACTGGCAGCAATATCCTTGCCTGTGAAGCCCTTTTTGTGCAAAGCAATGATGACGGCACGTGTTTCCTTGCAGGTAACCATGGTTGACAGAGGAAGAACAAGGATTCCAAGCACCACCCTCCTTTTGAAGCTTCCAATCTGTTATTCGAATTCAATCAGCATGACAGAGTGATCTCCAGCCTTGTCCTCGTCAACACTCACACCCGCGTTAATGGGAGAATCACTGACATGATGTCAGCTGGTCCTTTTGTGGCAGGGCTGAAATGCAGTGGACATGTTTTTTGGGGGATTCAGTTCATTTGCATGGAGGCACTTTGCAATTAAAAAGAGGGACTTTGCAATTAATTGCATTTCATCTGATAACTCTTCATAACATTCTGGAGTATATGCAAATTGCAATCATACAAACTGAGGCAGCAGACTTCATTCTCAATTTTTGGCCACGACTGTACATGTCCTCTTGCTCAGTTGTGTACCAGGGCCTCATTCTGGTTAGAGCCAGTTTGCACTGTTCTGTGAAGGGAGTAGTACACAGCGTTGTACAAGATCTTCAGTTTCTTGACAATTTCTTGCATGGAATAGCCTTCATTTCTCAGAACAAGAATAGACTGACGAGTTTCAGAAGAAAGTTATTTGTTTCAGGCCATTTTGAGCTTGTAACTGAACCCACAAATGCTGCTGCTCCAGATACTCAACTAGTCTAAAGAAGGCCAGTTTTATTGCTTCTTTAATAAGAAAAACAGTTGTCAGCTGTGCTAACATAATTGCAAAAGGGTTTTCTAATGATCAATTACACTTTTAAAATGATAAACTTGGATTAGCTAACACAACGTGCCATTGGAACACAGGAGTGATGGTTGCTGATAATGGGCCTCTGTACGCCTATGTAGATATTCCATTAAAAAATATAGAATTTACAACATTAACAATGTCTACACTGTATTTCTGATCAATTTGATGTTATTTTATTGGACAATAAATTAGTTTTTCTTTCAAAAACAGGACATTTCTAAGTGACCCCAAACTTTTGAACGGTAGTGTACATGTACAGTACATATTACCTCAATTACCTCGACTACTCCGTACCAATGCACATATACTCAGTACCGATACCCATTTTTCCTTTAGTTTATTTTGCAACATTTTTTAACTTACTTTTCAAAACTCTGCATTGTTGGTTAAGGGCTCATAAGAAAGCATTTTCCACCTATTGCATTCGGCGCATGTGGCAAATAAAATTGCATTTGATTTGAATTAATGATTATACAATATAAGTTGGTTATCCCTATCTGTCACGTCCTGACCAGCAGAGGGAGTAATTGTATTATAATTTGGTCAGGACGTGGCAGAAGGTTATTTGTTTTGTATGGTTGGGGTTGTATGTGTGTTATTAAAGGGGTGTTTGGTTTATGTAGTCTGGGGTTTGAGTATATGTTCTAGTGTTGGTTTTCTATGGTTTTCTAGTCTGTCTATTTCTGTGTGGTTTGTGTGGCTCCCGATCAGGAACAGCTGTACGTCGTTGTTCCTGATTGGGAGTCATATATTAGATGCTTGTTTTCACCTGGGGATTTTGTGGGTAGTTGTCTTTTGCACTGCTAGTGTTCTTAGCCTGTGAAACCGCCGTCTGTCGTTCTGTTGTTTTTGAGGTTCTCTTTATTTAATCAATTATAAAGATGAGCATCCACATTCCCGCTGCGTTTTGGTCATCTCTACCCAACGACACCCGTGACACTATCTGTCACGACCTGACCTGAGAGAGCCGTTTTTCTCTGTTTGGTTAGGTCAGGGTGTGACATGGGGTGGGCATTCTATGTTTTCTATTTCTTTGTGTTTGGGCCGAGTATGGTTCCTAATCAGAGGCAGCTGTCCATCGTTGTCTCTGATTGGGAACCATACTTAGGCAGCCCTTTTTCCACCTTTAGTTGTGGTATCTTGTTTTTGTACAGCTCAGTGAAAGCCTGCAGAACGTGACGTTAGGTTTCCTTTGTTTGTTGTTTTGTTTAGTGTTCTGAGTTATAATAAAATGTATCACGAGCACTTACCACGCTGCACCTTGGTCTACCCATAACGACGAACGTGACACTATCAAGTTTAGGCTAATGATAATACAATATAAGTTGGTTATACCCTATCAAGTGGATAATAGTCAGAACTTCACAGTCAAAACTCAAACAGAACACTAGTCTCAGAGAGATGTATTAAGGTATTTATTACACAATAAAGAGAACAACAATACCCGAATTTTACTGCAAAGATTCACAGACTGACAGACCATAGATTACAGCCCCCCAAAAAATAAGAAAAACAAAGGAGAGAGAGAATTAACCAGAGAATAATCCTCCCGTTCTGACATAGCAGACTCAGAATGCTGTGTAACAGAGAGAGACTTTCCCCGTCTATAACATGTGGTTCCTGTCTCTATTAAGTATTGGACAATAACTTTAAATCATTTTTTTCTTCAACCCTTACGTCCGATCTCTAAGTCATATCAGCTATTTGTTCTTCAAATTCCATTTCCATCTGATACAAATTGTAAAAAAAAATACAAAAAAAAAAAATACTGGCATGCGTAAAATTCACTAGCCTTTAATTATTATTAACTGAAACCCCGTGAGTTCAACCTCATCAACATTGACAAGCGGTCTAGCATGTCTTACAACAGAGAAAATGACAAGGGAGGAGGAGAGGAGGAGAGAAGAAGGGGGAGAAAGAGAGAAAAATGTGGATTCTCATAGACTGTGACCACTGCTTGAGTCAAAACACCTTCCTTTTAAAATCTGCATCAACCATTTCAAATGTAATATGTTGTATTCAACAAATCAAACTCTGTAATTCTAATATAAACGTGACAATAAATCAACATTTAAAAACAGTATTTTTTTTTTTTTTCATTTTACATTTTTTCTCATTTTATTAATCTTAATTCATTTAGGTTTTTATTTATTATGAGGTCTGCATTGTTACCAAGAAGTGATATGGTTTCACAGCTGCGTGCGCTTTGGGTTTTAGTCCTGTTAGCTCTGCCCATTTGGTTTGACTAGCCCAGTGTCTGCGTGCACTTTGGGTTTTAGTCCTGTTATTTCTGCCCATTTGGTTTGACTAGCCCAGTGTCTACCTGGTGACTGGTGCTTGTTTCTGCTATCAGAGGTAGAGTACTGAGACTATTCGCCACGAAGAGGTTGTAGCAAAACAGACAGAGAGATCAAGGAGAGGAGGAGATGGAGAGAGACAGATCAAGGAGAAGAGGAGATGAGAGAGAAGACAGATCAAGGAGAAGAGGAGATGAGAGAGAGAGACAGATCAAGGAGAAGAGGAGATGAGAGAGAGAGAGACAGATCAAGGAGAAGAGGAGATGAGAGAGAGAGAGACAGATCAAGGAGAAGAGGAGATGAGAGAGAGAGTCAGATCAAGGAGAAGAGGAGATGAGAGAGACAGATCAAGGAGAAGAGGAGATGGAGAGAGACAGATCAAGGAGAAGAGGAGATGGAGAGAGACAGACAGATCAAGGAGAAGAGGAGATGGAGAGAGAGAGACAGATCAAGGAGAAGAGGAGATGAGAGAGACAGATCAAGGAGAAGAGGAGATGAGAGACAGATCAAGGAGTGGAGGAGATGGAGAGAGACAGATCAAGGAGAAGAGGAGATGGAGAGAGAGAGACAGATCAAGGAGAAGAGGAGATGGAGAGAGAGACAGATCAAGGAGAAGAGGAGATCAATAGAATGATATAGTCGTAGAGGAGATCAATAGAATGATATAGTCGTAGAGGAGATCAATAGATTGATATAGTCGTAGAGGAGATCAATAGAATGATATAGTCGTAGAGGAGATCAATAGAATGATATAGTCGTAGAGGAGATCAATAGAATGATATAGTCGTAGAGGAGATCAATAGAATGATATAGTCGTAGAGGAGATCAATAGAATGATATAGTCGTAGAGGAGATCAATAGATTGATATAGTCGTAGAGGAGATCAATAGAATGATATAGTCGTAGAGGAGATCAATAGAATGATATAGTCGTAGAGGAGATCAATAGAATGATATAGTCGTAGAGGAGATCAATAGAATGATATAGTCGTAGAGGAGATCAATAGATTGATATAGTCGTAGAGGAGATCAATAGAATGATATAGTCGTAGAGGAGATCAATAGAATGATATAGTCGTAGAGGAGATCAATAGATTGATATAGTCGTAGAGGAGATCAATAGAATGATATAGTCGTAGAGGAGATCAATAGAATGATATAGTCGTAGAGGAGATCAATAGAATGATATAGTCGTAGAGGAGATCAATAGAATGATATAGTCGTAGAGGAGATCAATAGAATGATATAGTCGTAGAGGAGATCAATAGAATGATATAGTCGTAGAGGAGATCAATAGATTGATATAGTCGTAGAGGAGATCAATAGAATGATATAGTCGTAGAGGAGATCAATAGAATGATATAGTCGTAGAGGTTTCCAAGGAATAATTCAAACTTTAACTTTCTTCTTCTTTTTAAAGGTTTTTCCATTTGTTTTATCCAGGTTTCGCCGCTGATAACAATGAATTAAAAACACATCTGTTTTATAACTTTTTTAAATACATGACTTATACACAAGTATTAAACAGCTGCTTCTTCACAGCTTTCATAGGAGACGTGAGGAGATGGATGATTTACTTAAACTGTTTGGAGTCAGGGACAAGTGCAGGTGGTTGTACAAGAGGAGGAAGAAATGGGAGAGAATCCCCGACAACAGTATCAACTTCCTGGTGGAAACCATGGAAACCGTGTAACAACTCTTCTCCTTACGAGAGGTCAAAAGTCAAATGCGTTTCTATTAGCACCAAAGTATTGTGGGTAGAAGAGTCTTCTGTCTGTGTACGGACCAGGAAACGGGTGAGTGCTCTCTTTCTATCAATAATAACAGATATGTTGGAACTCTTTGTGGAGGTTCAAGGAACCAGCTGTACACTACACTGAACCCTACTGCTGGCTTCCTCTGTGTGGAGGTTCAAGGAACCAGCTGTACACTACACTGAACCCTACTGCTGGCTTCCTCTGTGTGGAGGTTCAAGGAACCAGCTGTACACTACACTGAACCCTACTGCTGGCTTCCCCTGTGTGGAGGTTCAAGGAACCAGCTGTACACTACACTGAACCCTACTGCTGTCTTCCCCTGTGTGGAGGTTCAAGGAACCAGCTGTACACTACACTGAACCCCACTGCTGGCTTCCTCTGCACGGTTGGTCCTGGTTGGTCCCTGGATGGGGGACCAGATGCTGCTGGAAGTGGTGTTGGAGGGCCAGTAGGAGGCACTCTTTCCTCTGGTCAATGTTTTCAAAGGCTATGTAGTGCACTACATAAGGAGTGGGGAGTCATTTCATACGCAATTTAGAATCTAATATCTGGGTCAAATAGGAAGTAAAGCATAATTCACTTAATGATGGGAAACACCCAAAATTGATTTTTTAATTATGTTCCATATTAGTGATTATTGCTGCTATTTTGAAGCATGGAAGCCAAACTAAATTCGTCAGTTTAAAAGGGGAAATGTCATTTGGATTCCCAGGTTATCGATTTGGTTTTTCAAATGTCAGAAAATCACTTGTCTCATTTACTTTGACACATGTCCGTATAAATCGTGTTTTCCCAATCTACACTGAACAGGGCTGGTTGCCCAGTACTGGACAGAACGTTTCCCCAATCTACACTGAACAGGGCTGGTTGCCCAGTACTGGACAGAACGTTTTCCCAATCTACACTGAACAGGGCTGGTTGCCCAATACTGGACAGAACGCTTTCCCAATCTACACTGAACAGGGCTGGTTGCCCAATACTGGACAGAACGCTTTCCCCAATCTACACTGAACAGGGCTGGTTGCCCAGTACTGGACAGAACGCTTTCCCCAATCTACACTGAACAGGGCTGGTTGCCCAGTACTGGACAGAACGCTTTCCCAATCTACACTGAACAGGGCTGGTTGCCCAGTACTGGACAGAACGCTTTCCCAATCTACACTGAACAGGGCTGGTTGCCCAGTACTGGACAGAACGTTTCCCCAATCTACACTGAACAGGGCTGGTTGCCCAGTACTGGACAGAACGTTTTCCCAATCTACACTGAACAGGGCTGGTTGCCCAGTACTGGACAGAACGCTTTCCCAATCTACACTGAACAGGGCTGGTTGCCCAGTACTGGACAGAACGCTTTCCCAATCTACACTGAACAGGGCTGGTTGCCCAGTACTGGACAGAACGCTTTCCCAATCTACACTGAACAGGGCTGGTTGCCCAGTACTGGACAGAACGCTTTCCCAATCTACACTGAACAGGGCTGGTTGCCCAGTACTGGACAGAACGCTTTCCCAATCTACACTGAACAGGGCTGGTTGCCCAGTACTGGACAGAACGCTTTCCCAATCTACACTGAACAGGGCTGGTTGCCCAGTACTGGACAGAACGCTTTCCCAATCTACACTGAACAGGGCTGGTTGCCCAGTACTGGACAGAACGTTTTCCCAATCTACACTGAACAGGGCTGGTTGCCCAGTACTGGACAGAACGCTTTCCCAATCTACACTGAACAGGGCTGGTTGCCCAGTACTGGACAGAACGCTTTCCCCAATCTACACTGAACAGGGCTGGTTGCCCAGTACTGGACAGAATGCTTTCCCAATCTACACTGAACAGGGCTGGTTGCCCAGTACTGGACAGAACGCTTTCCCCAATCTACACTGAACAGGGCTGGTTGCCCAGTACTGGACAGAACGCTTTCCCCAATCTACACTGAACAGGGCTGGTTGCCCAGTACTGGACAGAATGCTTTCCCAATCTACACTGAACAGGGCTGGTTGCCCAGTACTGGACAGAACGCTTTCCCCAATCTACACTGAACAGGGCTGGTTGCCCAGTACTGGACAGAACGTTTCCCCAATCTACACTGAACAGGGCTGGTTGCCCAGTACTGGACAGAACGCTTTCCCCAATCTACACTGAACAGGGCTGGTTGCCCAGTACTGGACAGAACGCTTTCCCAATCTACACTGAACAGGGCTGGTTGCCCAGTACTGGACAGAACGCTTTCCCAATCTACACTGAACAGGGCTGGTTGCCCAGTACTGGACAGAACGCTTTCCCAATCTACACTGAACAGGGCTGGTTGCCCAGTACTGGACAGAACGCTTTCCCAATCTACACTGAACAGGGCTGGTTGCCCAGTACTGGACAGAACGTTTTCCCAATCTACACTGAACAGGGCTGGTTGCCCAGTACTGGACAGAACGCTTTCCCAATCTACACTGAACAGGGCTGGTTGCCCAGTACTGGACAGAACGCTTTCCCCAATCTACACTGAACAGGGCTGGTTGCCCAGTACTGGACAGAATGCTTTCCCAATCTACACTGAACAGGGCTGGTTGCCCAGTACTGGACAGAACGCTTTCCCCAATCTACACTGAACAGGGCTGGTTGCCCAGTACTGGACAGAACGCTTTCCCCAATCTACACTGAACAGGGCTGGTTGCCCAGTACTGGACAGAATGCTTTCCCAATCTACACTGAACAGGGCTGGTTGCCCAGTACTGGACAGAACGCTTTCCCCAATCTACACTGAACAGGGCTGGTTGCCCAGTACTGGACAGAATGCTTTCCCAATCTACACTGAACAGGGCTGGTTGCCCAGTACTGGACAGAACGTTTTCCCAATCTACACTGAACAGGGCTGGTTGCCCAGTACTGGACAGAACGCTTTCCCCAATCTACACTGAACAGGGCTGGTTGCCCAGTACTGGACAGAACGCTTTCCCCAATCTACACTGAACAGGGCTGGTTGCCCAGTACTGGACAGAACGCTTTCCCAATCTACACTGAACAGGGCTGGTTGCCCAGTACTGGACAGAACGCTTTCCCCAATCTACACTGAACAGGGCTGGTTGCCCAGTACTGGACAGAACGCTTTCCCAATCTACACTGAACAGGGCTGGTTGCCCAGTACTGGACAGAACGCTTTCCCCAATCTACACTGAACAGGGCTGGTTGCCCAGTACTGGACAGAACGCTTTCCCAATCTACACTGAACAGGGCTGGTTGCCCAGTACTGGACAGAATGCTTTCCCAATCTACACTGAACAGGGCTGGTTGCCCAGTACTGGACAGAACGCTTTCCCCAATCTACACTGAACAGGGCTGGTTGCCCAGTACTGGACAGAACGTTTCCCCAATCTACACTGAACAGGGCTGGTTGCCCAGTACTGGACAGAACGCTTTCCCCAATCTACACTGAACAGGGCTGGTTGCCCAGTACTGGACAGAACGCTTTCCCAATCTACACTGAACAGGGCTGGTTGCCCAGTACTGGACAGAACGCTTTCCCAATCTACACTGAACAGGGCTGGTTGCCCAGTACTGGACAGAACGCTTTCCCAATCTACACTGAACAGGGCTGGTTGCCCAGTACTGGACAGAACGCTTTCCCAATCTACACTGAACAGGGCTGGTTGCCCAGTACTGGACAGAACGTTTTCCCAATCTACACTGAACAGGGCTGGTTGCCCAGTACTGGACAGAACGCTTTCCCAATCTACACTGAACAGGGCTGGTTGCCCAGTACTGGACAGAACGCTTTCCCCAATCTACACTGAACAGGGCTGGTTGCCCAGTACTGGACAGAATGCTTTCCCAATCTACACTGAACAGGGCTGGTTGCCCAGTACTGGACAGAACGCTTTCCCCAATCTACACTGAACAGGGCTGGTTGCCCAGTACTGGACAGAACGCTTTCCCCAATCTACACTGAACAGGGCTGGTTGCCCAGTACTGGACAGAACGCTTTCCCAATCTACACTGAACAGGGCTGGTTGCCCAGTACTGGACAGAACGCTTTCCCAATCTACACTGAACAGGGCTGGTTGCCCAGTACTGGACAGAACGCTTTCCCAATCTACACTGAACAGGGCTGGTTGCCCAGTACTGGACAGAACGCTTTCCCAATCTACACTGAACAGGGCTGGTTGCCCAGTACTGGACAGAACGCTTTCCCCAATCTACACTGAACAGGGCTGGTTGCCCAGTACTGGACAGAACGCTTTCCCAATCTACACTGAACAGGGCTGGTTGCCCAGTACTGGACAGAACGCTTTCCCCAATCTACACTGAACAGGGCTGGTTGCCCAGTACTGGACAGAATGCTTTCCCAATCTACACTGAACAGGGCTGGTTGCCCAGTACTGGACAGAACGCTTTCCCCAATCTACACTGAACAGGGCTGGTTGCCCAGTACTGGACAGAACGCTTTCCCCAATCTACACTGAACAGGGCTGGTTGCCCAGTACTGGACAGAACGCTTTCCCAATCTACACTGAACAGGGCTGGTTGCCCAGTACTGGACAGAACGCTTTCCCCAATCTACACTGAACATGGCTGGTTGCCCAGTACTGGACAGAACGCTTTCCCAATCTACACTGAACAGGGCTGGTTGCCCAGTACTGGACAGAACGCTTTCCCCAATCTACACTGAACAGGGCTGGTTGCCCAGTACTGGACAGAACGCTTTCCCAATCTACACTGAACAGGGCTGGTTGCCCAGTACTGGACAGAACGCTTTCCCCAATCTACACTGAACAGGGCTGGTTGCCCAGTACTGGACAGAACGCTTTCCCCAATCTACACTGAACAGGGCTGGTTGCCCAGTACTGGACAGAACGCTTTCCCCAATCTACACTGAACAGGGCTGGTTGCCCAGTACTGGACAGAACGCTTTCCCCAATCTACACTGAACAGGGCTGGTTGCCCAGTACTGGACAGAACGCTTTCCCCAATCTACACTGAACAGGGCTGGTTGCCCAGTACTGGACAGAACGCTTTCCCCAATCTACACTGAACAGGGCTGGTTGCCCAGTACTGGACAGAACGCTTTCCCAATCTACACTGAACAGGGCTGGTTGCCCAGTACTGGACAGAACGCTTTCCCAATCTACACTGAACAGGGCTGGTTGCCCAGTACTGGACAGAACGCTTTCCCCAATCTACACTGAACAGGGCTGGTTGCCCAGTACTGGACAGAACGCTTTCCCCAATCTACACTGAACAGGGCTGGTTGCCCAGTACTGGACAGAACGCTTTCCCCAATCTACACTGAACAGGGCTGGTTGCCCAGTACTGGACAGAACGCTTTCCCCAATCTACACTGAACAGGGCTGGTTGCCCAGTACTGGACAGAACGCTTTCCCCAATCTACACTGAACAGGGCTGGTTGCCCAGTACTGGACAGAACGCTTTCCCCAATCTACACTGAACAGGGCTGGTTGCCCAGTACTGGACAGAACGCTTTCCCCAATCTACACTGAACAGGGCTGGTTGCCCAGTACTGGACAGAAAACGGTTGAATTTGTTTCATCAGAACATTCCTGAAACAGGTTTTGATTGGAGCTTGAATAACACAACACAACAACAATACGTAACCATGGTAACGTCATGTGAATCTCTTTTAAAAATCTTCAGGATCCAGGATTTGGTTGGTTCTTCTATTGTCTGTGTCTGAAATGACACCCTATTCCCTATAATAGTGTACTACTTTTGACCAGTTGTGCACTAGTCAGGAATAGGGTGCCATTTGGGACACGGATATGTGTCTGTCTTTGGCTGTCTTTAGTGTTTATGATGAATTCTACTATATAATAGTACTGTTCCTTAGAGCTCTACTGTGTTAAAGCCCAATTCATTCTATACATCTGCATTTTGGAAAGTTAGTTTTCTAACATTTTTCATTTTTCTTTCTTTTTGTTGTTGTAACAAATAAAACAAAACAAAGAACAAAAAAATAATAATAACACTTAACCAACATCATCCAGTAATGTGTCTGTAAAAAAAGTTATTTATATGACCACTTGTTATTTATGTTCAGTAATAAAACGGTATTAACAATAAGTTAGTTAGCTACACTTTCTGCTTTACAAAAAGATAAGACACAGATACACTACTAGTACATATGTAGAAGAAAAAAAAACGTGTAAATTATTGGCTCTACACTTGAAAAAACATTTGCCAAAAGAAGCATGCCAAAATAACTTTTTTTGTGACAGTGCAAATACATTGATTTAGGTCCCTGGTACAAAAACATTTAGGTTAGCATTCCGTGAAACACGCTAGTTCTCAGAAGAGATCTGAATCAGTAGCAGAGTAGCAGCTCTGAGGAGATAGCTTGTGTCTTTTCTTCTAGGAAAAACATCCTTCTTTAAAAGTACTAAGAGGTAACTACCACTGACACGTACACACAGGAAACAGGAAACAGAAAACAGCTCAGAAACATGATGCTTTTTCTCTCTCCTTTTTTTTTGCTAGAAAGAAGGAGGGGAGGGAAGTGAAGTTGTGGCTGGTCAGAACTATCCAAAACATTCATTATATAACCATTGGAGACAGTACAGGACAGAAGGGTTAAACACCATCACATATACAAAGGAAAAAGAACAAGAGACATGATGGTAGGAGTTGAGGACAGAGAGAGAGTAGAGTTGATTCAGGGTAGATGGGCAGGGCAGGGAGAGAGAGTAGAGTTGGTTCAGGGTAGATGGGCAGGGCAGGGAGAGAGAGTAGAGTTGGTTCAGGGTAGATGGGCAGGGCAGGGAGAGAGAGTAGAGTTGGTTCAGGGTAGATGGGCAGGGCAGGGAGAGAGAGTAGAGTTGGTTCAGGGTAGATGGGCAGGGCAGGGAGAGAGAGTAGAGTTGGTTCAGGGTAGATGGGCAGGACAGAGAGAGAGAGTAGAGTTGGTTCAGGGTAGATGGGCAGGACAGAGAGAGAGAGTAGAGTTGGTTCAGGGTAGATGGGCAGGACAGAGAGAGAGAGTAGAGTTGGTTCAGGGTAGATGGGCAGGACAGGGAGAGAGAGTAGAGTTGGTTCAGGGTAGATGGGCAGGGCAGGGAGAGAGAGTAGAGTTGGTTCAGGGTAGATGGGCAGGGCAGGGAGAGAGAGTAGAGTTGATTCAGGGTAGATGGGCAGGGCAGGGAGAGAGAGTATAGTTGGTTCAGGGTAGATGGGCAGGGCAGGGAGAGAGAGTAGAGTTGATTCAGGGTAGATGGGCAGGGCAGGGAGAGAGAGTAGAGTTGGTTCAGGGTAGATGGGCAGGGCAGGGAGAGAGAGTAGAGTTGGTTCAGGGTAGATGGGCAGGGCAGGGAGAGAGAGTAGAGTTGATTCAGGGTAGATGGGCAGGGCAGGGAGAGAGAGTAGAGTTGGTTCAGGGTAGATGGGCAGGGCAGGGAGAGAGAGTAGAGTTGGTTCAGGGTAGATGGGCAGGGCAGGGAGAGAGAGTAGAGTTGATTCAGGGTAGATGGGCAGGGCAGGGAGAGAGAGTAGAGTTGGTTCAGGGTAGATGGGCAGGGCAGGGAGAGAGAGTAGAGTTGGTTCAGGGTAGATGGGCAGGGCAGGGAGAGAGAGTAGAGTTGGTTCAGGGTAGATGGGCAGGGCAGGGAGAGAGAGTAGAGTTGGTTCAGGGTAAATGGAGGAGATGGGCAGGGCAGAGAAAGAGAGTAAAGTTGAGCTCAGAGTGTACAAATGTTTTCTCTCACTGATTCATAGGTAATCTCTTCAGCCCTTTGTTTCCCAGTGGTTGTCATACTGATGAGCTCCTGTGCAGGTTAATAACCTCACATTCTGTTCACTTCCTGGTTTGGAACAGAAAGATAGGAAGTGCAGGTGTAACGTACTTCAGACAGAGTCCTTCTTTCCATGTACTACAGTCAGGTAATATGTCTTGGTATCCAGGGGCCAGGTAATAGTCATGTCTTGGTATCCAGGGGCCAGGTAATATATCTTGGTATCCAGGGGCCAGGTAATATATCTTGGTATCCAGGGGCCAGGTAATATATCTTGGTATCCAGGGGCCAGGTAATAGTCATGTCTTGGTATCCAGGGTCCAGGTAATATATCTTGGTATCCAGGGGCCAGGTAATATGTCTTGGTATCCAGGGGCCAGGTAATATATCTTGGTATCCAGGGGCCAGGTAATATATCTTGGTATCCAGGGGCCAGGTAATATGTCTTGGTATCCAGGGGCCAGGTAATATATCTTGGTATCCAGGGTCCAGG
>NC_138304.1:107413597-107436097 GCF_965601325.2 Salmo salar
ACAGTTACTGAGCCATACTCTGGAAGGCTCCTAAACAGTTACTGAGCCATACTCTGGAAGGCTCCTAAACAGTTACTGAGCCATAGTCTCGAAGGCTCCTAAACATCTACTGAGCCATACTCTGGAAGGCTCTCTCCTAAACAGCCACTGAGCCATACTCTGGAATGCTCCTAAACAGTTACTGAGCCATACTCTGGAAGGCTCCTAAACAGCTACTGAGCCATACTCTGGAAGGCTCCTAAACAGTTACTGAGCCATACTCTGGAAGGCTCCTAAACAGTTACTGAGCCATACTCTGGAAGGCTCCTAAACAGTTACTGAGCCATACTCTGGAAGGCTCCTAAACAGTTACTGAGCCATACTCTGGAAGGCTCCTAAACAGCTACTGAGCCATACTCTGGAAGGCTCCTAAACAGTTACTGAGCCATACTCTGGAAGGCTCCTAAACAGTTACTGAGCCATACTCTGGAAGGCTCCTAAACAGTTACTGAGCCATACTCTGGAAGGCTCCTAAACAGTTACTGAGCCATACTCTGGAAGGCTCCTAAACAGCTACTGAGCCATACTCTGGAAGGCTCCTAAACAGTTACTGAGCCATACTCTGGAAGGCTCCTAAACAGTTACTGAGCCATACTCTGGAAGGCTCCTAAACAACTACTGAGCCATACTCTGGAAGGCTCCTAAACAGTTACTGAGCCATACTCTGGAAGGCTCCTAAACAGCTACTGAGCCATACTCTGGAAGGCTCTCTCCTAAATAGCTACTGAGCCATACTCTGGAAGGCTCCTAAACAGCTTCTGAGCCATACTCTGGAAGGCCCTCTCCTAAACAGCTTCTGAGCCATACTCTGGAAGGCTCCTAAACAGTTACTGAGCCATAGTCTCGAAGGCTCCTAAACAGTTACTGAGCCATAGTCTCGAAGGCTCCTAAACATCTACTGAGCCATACTCTGGAAGGCTCCTAAACAGTTACTGAGCCATACTCTGGAAGGCTCCTAAACAGTTACTGAGCCATACTCTGGAAGGCTCCTAAACATGGCTGAACACAATCAGAGTCAGATGTGGTGCTGAGCGGTGAGTGTTGGTTTCCATGCTAACTGATGAAATGCTGCATACAGGATCCCTACATAGTGATTAGTAAGGCAGCGCTCCCTCCACATCTTCCTCCTCGGCAGAATTGGTACCACCTTTCTAAACACACAGAGAGGCTAATCCGGGGGAAGAGAGCGAAAGAGAGAACGAAAGACTCTTGTGTGGCCGTCTCCTCTTGGAACTGGTGTAGTCTATATCCTGTTTCACGTCTCTCCTCTTGGAACTGGTGTAGTCTATATCCTGTTTAGTGTCTCCTCTTGGAACTGGTGTAGTCTATATCCTGTTTCACGTCTCTCCTCTTGGAACTGGTGTAGGCTATATCCTGTTTAGTGTCTCCTCTTGGAACTGGTGTAGTCTATATCCTGTTTCACGTCTCTCCTCTTGGAACTGGTGTAGTCTATATCCTGTTTCACGTCTCTCCTCTTGGAACTGGTGTAGGCTATATCCTGTTTAGTGTCTCCTCTTGGAACTGGTGTAGTCTATATCCTGTTTCACGTCTCTCATCTTGGAACTGGTGTAGGCTATATCCTGTTTAGTGTCTCCTCTTGGAACTGGTGTAGTCTATATCCTGTTTCACGTCTCTCCTCTTGGAACTGATGTAGGCTATATCCTGTTTCACGTCTCCCCTCTTGGAACTGGTGTAGTCTATATCCTGTTTAGTGTCTCCTCTTGTAACTGATGTAGGCTATATCCTGTTTCACGTCTCTCCTCTTGGAACTGGTGTAGTCTATATCCTGTTTCACGTCTCTCCTCTTGGAACTGGTGTACTCTATATCCTGTTTCACGTCTCTCCTCTTGGAACTGGTGTAGTCTATATCCTGTCTAGTGTCTCCTCTTGAAACTGGTGTAGTCTATATCCTGTCTAGTGTCTCCTCTTGGAACTATATCCTGTTTCATGTTTAATGAGTCTCACCTCCAGAAGATCCTCACCTGCATTCAGTCCCGTAAAACCTCCCCTTATTTGGAGATATGAAATCTTCCAAAGATATTACTATGATAATCAGATCAGACAGGTATTTTTCAAAACACCCTGAATTTATCTGAGTCTATTTATATATTTATGTGTCCTCTCTTTTCAGAATGACATGTAATGCAATCCTCCTTTTAGAGGGATAATATCTTGAGATTAGGAATACAGAGGAATAGACTACACTCAATATCTCTCCTTGGTTTACACTGTGGTATTGTATAGATGAACTACGATCTACATATTGTATAGAAAGAACATAATGTTGGTCATAGCAGTAGGCTAGAGTCGGACACTTTATATGGAATCTGTACTCCGGAGGGTGAATGAAACCCTCTTGGTGAGGTGTGTCCGATCTGCCAGGTCATCAATGTAAATATACATTTAATTTTTTTAACTGACTTGCCTGGTTAAATAAACATAAACATGAATAATAAATCAATGATAAATACATTCTGGTATAATAAATACATTCTGGTATAATAAATACATTCTGGTATAATAAATACATTCTGGTATAATAAATGTATAATAAATACATTCTGGTATAATAAATACATTCTGGTATAATACATCTATAATAAAAACATTCTGGTATAATACATCTATAATAAATACATTCTGGTATAATACATCAATAATAAATACATTCTGGTATAATACATCAATAATAAATACATTCTGGTATAATAAATACATTCTGGTATAATAAATACATTCTGGTATAATAAATGTATAATAAAAACATTCTGGTATAATACATCTATAATAAAAACATTCTGGTATAATACATCTATAATAAATACATTCTGGTATAATACATCAATAATAAATACATTCTGGTATAATACATCAATAATAAATACATTCTGGTATAATAAATACATTCTGGTATAATAAATACATTCTGGTATAATAAATGTATAATAAATACATTCTGGTATAATACATCTATAATTAATACATTCTGGTATAATACATCTATAATAAATACATTCTGGTATAATACATCAATAATAAATACATTCTGGTATAATAAATACATTCTGGTATAATACATCTATAATAAATACATTCTGGTATAATAAATACATTCTGGTATAATACATCTATAATAAATACATTCTGGTATAATACATCAATATTACAGACATTCTGGCACATAATAGATCAATAATAAATACATTCTGGTTTAATAAATACATTCTGGTATAATACATCTATAATTAATACATTCTGGTATAATACATCTATAATTAATACATTCTGGTATAATACATCTATAATAAATACATACTGGTACCTAGTAGATCAATAATACAGTCTGGTACATGGATCAATAAAGTGTGTCCTACCTCACTGGAGTCCTCCTGCTGGTTGATGACAGTCAGTGCGTCCTCCGCTGCCTGTCTCTTGGCCTCGGCCACCGTCCGCTCCATCTTGGACCGCTCCGTGCTGATCATCTGATGGGCCTTCCTCTCCGCCTCTGAAACCGCCTTCTGGAGCTCTGACATGGCCTGGCGCTTCACCTCGTTCACAGCCTCTTCTGAAACACATTCAGAGATATCCTCAAGGACCCAATCAGCACCCTAACCCCCTACCCCCTAACCCTTCTGGAGCTCTGACATGGCCTGGCGCTTCACCTCATTCACAGCCTCTTCTGAAACACATTCAGAGATATCCTCAAGGACCCAATCAGCCCCCTAACCCCCTAAACACTACCCCCTAACCCTAACTCCCTACCCCTAACCTACCCTAACCCCCTACCCCTTAACCCTAACCCTTTAAACAATATTTCCTGCAACAACCTAAATTGTAATTGAAAAGCATATAAATACGCCTGTCTGGATTTGATTAGAGATTTGATAAAAAATTCAAGTCTGATGCTACTTGAGTAGTAGAATTGAATGAGTCCTATATTATAGACATTTAATGAGCCCTACATTATTATAGACATTTAATGAGCCCTACATTATTATAGACATTTAATGAGCCCTACATTATTATAGACATTTAATGAGCCCTACATTATTATAGACATTTAATGAGCCCTACATTATTATAGACATTTAATGAGCCCTACATTAAAGGCATTTTATGAGCCCTACATTATTAAAGACATTTAATGAGCCCAAGCCTTAATGATTGTACCGCTATCCAATACTTATGCAGTACATGTGATATCATATGTTATCAAAAACATACTGTATATTATGATATAAGCTACTGCACATTACACACAACAGAAGAACATCACAGACCCATAGATGTAGCTAGCTATATGCTCTCTGGGTAAATAAATGAAACTAGCTGCAGTAGGCTAATCTTTTTTAGTGTGAACTGTATTACTGTACTGTATTATGCTGTATTATATGGACTGGAATTACACACATTGTCCAAACCCTGATAAAGCAGGGAGAGAACACGCATTTCTGGTGCAGCACATGCTGCCTACAAAGTTACAAGTATTGGCTAGTGAATTTGATTTACATTTGGAAATATAATAGGGCCAATTTGTATAATTAGTAGGCTGACGCATACAGTTGAATTTGGAAGTTTACATACACTTAGGTTGGAGTCATTAAAACTTGTTCTTCAACCACTCCACAAATTTCTTGTTAATAGTATCACAATTCCAGTGGGTCAGAAGTTTACATACACTAAGATGACTGCGCCTTTCAACAGCTTGGAAAATTCCAGAAAATGATGTCATGGCTTTAGAAGCTTCTGATAGGCTAATTGACATCATTTGAGTCAATTGGAGGTGTACCTGTGGATGTATTTCAAGGCCTACCTTCAAACTCAGTGCCTCTTCGCTTGACGTCATGGGAAAATCTAAATAAATCAGCCAAGACCTCAGAAAAAAAATTGTAGACCTCCACAAGTCTGGTTCATCCTTGGGAGAAATTTCCAAACGCCTGAAGGTACCACGCTCATCTGTACAAACAATAATACGCAAGTATAAACACCATGGGACCACGCAGCCGTCATACCGCTCAGGAAGGAGATGTGTTCTGTCTCCTAGAGATGACCGAATTTTGGTGCGAAAAGTACAAATCAATCCCAGAACAACAGCAAAGGACCTTGTGAAGATGCTGGAGGAAACAGGTACAAAAATATCTATATCCACAGTAAAACGAGTCCTATATCGACATAACCTGGAAGGCCGCTCATCAAGGAAGAAGCCACTGCTCCAAAACCGGCATAAAAAAGCCAGACTACGGTTTGCAACTGCACATGGGGACAAAGATCATACTTTTTGGAGAAATGTCCTCTGGTCTGATGAAACAAAAATAGAACTGTTTGGCCATAATGACCATCGTTATGTTAGGAGGAAAAAGGGGGAGGCTTGCAAGCCGTAGAACACCATCCCAACTGTGAAGCACGGGGGTGGCAGAATCATGTTGTGGGGGTGCTTTGCTGCAGGAAGGACTGGTGCACCTCATAAAATAGATGGCATCATGAGGGGGGAAAATTATGTGGATATATTGAAGCCACATCTCAAGACATCAGTCAGGAAGCTAAAGCTTGGTCGCAAAGGGGTCTTCCAAATGGACAATGACCTCAAGCATACTTCCAAAGTTGTGGCAAAATGGCTTAAGGACAACAAAGTCAAGGTATTTGAGTGGCCATCACAAAGCCCTGACCTGAATCCTATAGAACATTTGTTGGCAGAACTGAAAAAGCGTGAGCGAGCAAGGAGGCCTACAAATCTGACTCAGTTACACCAGCTCTGTCAGGAGGAATGGGCCAAAATTCACCCAACTTATTGTGGGAAGCTTGTGAAAGGCAACCCAAAACGTTTGACCATGTAATAGGCCTGGGTGTAGCTGGTGCAGAGGAGTCAGGCACAGGACAGCAGAGATGAGTAATACACGTAATTTTACTCAAGACTTACAAATACAAGTCGATAATACCTAGCCCACAATACAAACCGTAAATACAACAAACAATCACTCACAAACAAACATGGGGGAACAGAGGGTTAAATAATGAACCAGTAATTGGGGGAATGAAACCAGGTGTGTAAGACAAGGACAAAACAAATGGAAAATGAAAAGTGGATTGGCGATGGCTAGCAGGCCGGTGACGTCAACCGCCGAACGCTGCCCGAACAAGGAGGTGGACCGACTTCAGCAGAAGTTGTGACAGTACCCCCCCTTGACGCGCGGCTCCAGCAGCGTGCCGACACCAACCTCGGGAACGACCCGGAGGACGAGGCGCAGGGCGATCCGGGTGGAGACGGTGGAACTCCCGCAGCAACGAAGATTCCAAGACATCCACCGGCACCCAGCATCTCTCCTCCGGACCGTACCGTACCCCTCCCACTCCACAAGGTACTGAAGGCCCCTCGCCCAAAGCCTCGAGTCCAGGATGGCTCAAACAGCATATGCCGGGGCCCCCTCGATGTCCAGAGGCGAAGGAACCTCCCGCACCTCAGACTCCTGGAGCGGACCAGCCACCACCGGCCTGAGGAGAGACACATAGAACGAGGGATTCATACAGTAATCTGGGGGAAGCTGTAACCTGTAGCATACCTCGTTCAGTCTCCTCAAGACTTTGAATAGCCCCACAAACCATGGGCCCAGCTTCCGGCAAGGCAGGCGGAGGGGCAGGTTTCGGGTCGAGAGCCAGACCCGGTGCCCCGGTGTGAACACCGGGGCCTCACTGTGGTGGCGGTCGGAGCTCGCCTTCTGCCGCCTCACAGCCAGTTGCAGGTGCACATGAGCGGCATCCCAGGTCTCCTCCGAGCGCTTAAAACATTCGTCCACCGCAGGAGCCTCGATCTGGCTCTGATGCCAAGGTGCCAGAACCGGCTGATACCCCAGTACTCACTGGAAGGGGGAGAGGTTAGTGGAGGAGTGGCGGAGTGAGTTTTGGGCCATCTCTGCCCAGGGGATGAACGCTGCCCACTCCCCCGGCCGGTCCTGGTAATATGACCACAGAAACCTACCCACATCCTGGTTTACTCTCTCCACCTGCCCGTTACTCTCGGAGTGAAAACCTGATGTGAGGCTGACCGAGACCCCCAGACATTTCATGAACACCTTCCATACCCTGGACGTGAACTGGGGACCCTGATCAGAGACTATGTCCTCAGGCATCCCATAGTGCCGGAAGACGTGAGTGAACAGGGCCTCCGCAGTCTGTAGGGCCGTAGGGAGACCGGGCAAAGGGATGAGACGGCAGGACTTAGAAAACGAATCCACAATGACCAGGATCGTGGTGTTGCCCTGTGAGGGAGGAAGATCCGTCAGGAAGTCCACCGACAGGTGTGACCACGGCCGTTTTGGAATGGGTAGGGGTTGTAACTTCCCTCTAGGCAGGTGTCTAGGAGCCTTGCACTGGGCAGGAGGAAACATAAACCCTCACGTCCAAGGTGGACCACCAGTACTTCCCACTAAGACAGCGCACTCTCCGACCGATGCCAGGATGACCAGAGGAGGGTGACGTGTGGGCCCAATAGATCAACCGGTCGCGGACAGCAGACGGAACATACAGACGCCCAGCTGGACACTGGAGAGGAGTGGGCTCTGTACGTACGCGTCCAGCTCCCACATTACCGGTGCCACCAGGCAAGAGGCCGGGAATATGGGAGTGTGATCCATGGACCGCTCCTCTGTGTCATACATCCGGGACAGTGCGTCTGCCTTAGCATTCTGGGAACCTGGTCGGTAGGACAGGGTGAACACAAAACGGGTAAAAAAACATGGCCCACCTTGCCTGGCGAGAGTTCAGTCTCCTCGCCGCCCGGGATGTACTCCAGATTGCAATGGTCAGTCCAGATGAGAAAAGGGTGTCTCGCTCCCTCAAGCCAATGTCTCCACGCCTTCAGAGCCTTGACGATAGCCAACATCTCCCGGTCCCCCACATCATAGTTTTGCTCCACCGGGCTGAGCTTCTTCGAAAAGAAGGCACAGGGGAGGAGCTTCGGTGGCATACCTGAGCGCTGAGAGAGCACAGCTCCTATCCCAGCCTCGGACGCGTCCACCTCCACTATAAATGCCAAGGAGGGATCAGGATGAGCCAGCACGGGAGCCGAGGTAAACTTAGCCTTCAGGTGACCAAAAGCCCTGTCCGCCTCAGCCGACCACTGCAGTTGCACCGGTCCCCCCTTCAGCAGTGAGGTAATGGGAGCCGCTACCTGACCAAAACCCCGGATAAACCTCCGGTAGTAGTTGGCAAACCCTAAGAACCGCTGCACCTCCTTTACTGTGGTGGGAGTCGGCCAATTACGCCCTGACGTGGAAATGCGGTACCCTAGGAAAGAGACGGGCTGTTGGAAGAACAGGCATTTCTCAGCCTTGACGTACAGGTCATGCTTCAACAGTCGACCAAGCACCCTGCGCACCAGGGACACATACTCGGCGCGTGTAGTGGAGTATATCAGAATGTCATCGATATACACCACTACACCCTGCCCGTGCAGGTCCCTGAAAATCTCGTCAACAAAGGCCTGGAAGACTGATGGAGCATTCATCAACCCGTACGGCATGACGAGGTACTCATAGTACCCTGAGGTGGTACTAAATGCCGTCTTCCACTCGTCCCCCTCCCGGATACGCACCAGGTTGTAAGCGCTCCTGAGATCCAATTTTGTGAAGAAGCGCGCGGTTGTGCAAACCCACAGTTTCATCAGATGTCCGGGTGGCTGGTCTCAGACCATCCCGCAGGTGAAGAAGCCGGATGTGGAGGTCCTGGGCATGGTTACACATGGCCTGCAGTTGTGAGGCCGGTTGGATGTACTGCTAAATTCTCCAAAACGACATTGGAGGTGGCTTATGGTAGAGAAATGTACATTGAATTACCTGGCAAGAGCTCTGGTGGACATTCCTGCAGTCAGCATTCCAATTGCATGCTCCCTCAGAACTTCAGAAATCTGTGGCATTGTGTTGTGTGACAAAACTCCACATTTTAGAGAGGCCTTTTATTGTCCCCAGCACAAGGTGCACCTGTGTAATGATCCTGCTGTTTAATCAGCCTCTTGATATGCCACACGTGTCAAGTGGATAGATTATCTTGGCAAAGGAGAAATGCTCACTAACAGGGATGTAAACAAATGTGTGGACAACATTTTAGAGAAATAAGCTTTTTGTGGATATGGAAAATTTCTGGGATCTTTTATTTCAGCTCATGAAACATGGGACCAACACTTTACATGTTGCTTTTTTATATTTTTTGTTCAGTATAAGTTACTCCTAAAGAGTGGAGATCCTTTTTCATCAAGTAAACATTACAATATATAATCTGAGAATCCTAGTAGACCTTGACCCTTACCTTGTATTCTCTCGACTCAGTGTGATCAGGCTTTATAAAGAAGTCTTTCATAAACAATGATCAGCAGTGAGCTAATTTCACTGTAGGCTTATTATTGTCTAATTACTTTGCACATGCAAGACTAATTTACTATACTTTTTTCAAAAAAGGAAGTAATTCTGTGATGTTTAATTGGTTTGATCCACTAGAGAGAAGATAGTACACGCATACATCATTGGAAAATAAACTACACTGACGATTTCTGCGTTTGATAAAGACGAGTAGTCGACACGAAGATCCTTTTGTTTTGGCTTTTCACTGTATTCCATATGAGGTAATTTATCAGGTCATCCCTTAGTATATTTATTTCAATTTAAATCCAAATGTAAGAGATACACTTTCAGCTCATTTGGCGTCGGCACGTTCTCTAACCTTAAACATGTGGGTGGTAAATTTAACGTCAGAAGCGAGACGACTGCTTTTTTTTTGTTTGCCTACATCAAGGCTGTAACTTGACTAATTGTTTATGCAAATCAGGCAATTTATATTTAAATTATGCATTTCTATTGTGCTCCCAACAGCACAGCAGAGGAGGAGGAGGAAGAGAAGAGGAGGAGGAGGGGGAGAGGAGGAGGAGGGGAAGAGGAGGAGAAGGAGAGAGGAGGATGAGGGGAGGAGGTGCAGAGGAGGAGGGGGGAGGAGGAGAGAGGAGGAGGAGGGGAGGAGGTGCAGAGGAGGAGGGGAGGAGGAGGAGGAGGAGAGGAGGAGGAGGAGGAGGAAGACATTGTGCATGGCGTGTGTGTGTCTGGTGTCTGAATGTTTATCACCGACTGTAAACGTTTAACCTCCAACAGATGCGTTGGTTGCCAATCCTCCGTTGTATAAAATCCTCTACAGGAATCACAGGGCCGTGAAAAAGGATTTGCACCCTTTTCTACATTTCTCTACTTTTGCAAATTTTTGATACTGAATTAAATCAGATCTTCAACCAAAACCACATTTTAGATAAAGGGAACCTGAGTGAACAAATAAGACAACAATTACATACAGTGCCCCTGTGTGAAAAAACAAATTGCCCCCCTTTACACTCAATAACTGGTTGTGCCACCTTTAGCTGCAATGACTCCAACCAAACACAAATGTCGTTGAGTTAAAGCAGTTCTGCATGGAAGAGTGGGCCAAAATTCCTCCACAGCAATGTGAGAGACTTTTCAAAAACTACAGGAAGTGTTTGGTTGCAGTCAAAATATGCGAAAAAAATTGAGAAAATCAGAAAGGGGCAAATACTTTTTCACGGCCCTGTACGTCTCCACTGGATAAATATGCTGGCGAGCCTAACACATACATAACACATACATACACATAAAACATTATTATTGAGAGCGGAAGATAAGAAATTTATAATGTAATTATATATTATAATTATATATAATTCATTGTAATTTAAGATCATACGTGTGATTCAATCATACACTCTAAGAAAAAAAAGTGTTCGAAAAGGGTTCTCGACTGTTCCCATAGAATAACTCTTTTTGCTTCCAGGTAGAACCCTTTTTTGGTTCCAGGTAGAACTCTTTTTGCTTCCAGGTAGAACTCTTTTTGGTTCCAGGTAGAACACTTTTTGCTTCCAGGTAGAACTCTTTTGAGTTCCATTTAGAACCCTCTGTGTAAAAGGTTCAACAAAGAACTCAAAAGGGTTCGTACCAAATGGGTTCTACCTGGAACCAAAAAGGGTTCTCCAAAGGGGACAACCAAATAACCCTTTTAGGGTCTAGATAGCTCACTGTACGGAGAGGCTGACTTCATAGACTGAACCAGATATCCACAAACCTATGAGCAGAAGCTCAGCCAATTGTTGGGTATTTTAAAAGCGAAGGATCTTTCATTGTGATTGATCTAAACTGTTAAACCAGACTGTAAATGTACTGTTACGCGCTGCGCTGGAGTCATGGAAATTGCTCCGGCGCAGTTTGATAAGTAACCCTTGTTTCTGGGCTTGTGATTACACAAATGAGACGTTCCAAATGGCACCCTATTCCCTACATCGTGCACTACTTTAGACCAGAACCCTATGGGGTAGTGCACTACTTTAGACCAGAACCCTATGGGGAAGTGCACTACTTTAGGCCAGACCCCAATGGGGTAGTGCACTACTTTAGACCAGAACCCTATGGGGTACTGAACTACTTTAGACCAGAGCCCTATGGGGAAGTGCAGTACTTCAGACCAGAACCCTATGGGGTAGTGCACTACTTTAGACCAGACCCCAATGGAGTAGTGCACTACATTTAACCAGGGATCCTGGTGATGCTATCTAAAGGAAGGAGGAGCGTGGTAGTCTCCCAGGGTGCCTGGTGATGCTATCTAAAGGAACGAGGAGCGTGGTAGTCTCCCAGGGTGTCTGGTGATGCTATCTAAAGGAACGAGGAGCGTGGTAGTCTCCCAGGGTGTCTGGTGATGCTATCTAAAGGAACGAGGAGCGTGGTAGTCTCCCAGGGTGCCTGGTGATGCTATCTAAAGGAACGAGGAGCGTGGTAGTCTCCCAGGGTGTCTGGTGATGCTATCTAAAGGAACGAGGAGCGTGGTAGTCTCCCAGGGTGTCTGGTGATGCTATCTAAAGGAACGAGGAGCGTGGTAGTCTCCCAGGGTGTCTGGTGATTCTATCTAAAGGAACGAGGAGCGTGGTAGTCTCCCAGGGTGTCTGGTGATGCTATCTAAAGGAACGAGGAGCGTGGTAGTCTCCCAGGGTGTCTGGTGATGCTATCTAAAGGAACGAGGAGCGTGGTAGTCTCCCAGGGTGTCTGGTGATGCTATCTAAAGGAACGAGGAGCGTGGTAGTCTCCCAGGGTGTCTGGTGATGCTATCTAAAGGAACGAGGAGCGTGGTAGTCTCCCAGGGTGTCTGGTGATGCTATCTAAAGGAACGAGGAGCGTGGTAGTCTCCCAGGGTGTCTGGTGATGCTATCTAAAGGAACGAGGAGCGTGGTAGTCTCCCAGGGTGTCTGGTGATGCTTTCTAAAGGAACGAGGAGCGTGGTAGTCTCCCAGGGTGCCTGGTGATGCTATCTAAAGGAACGAGGAGCGTGGTAGTCTCCCAGGGTGTCTGGTGATGCTATCTAAAGGAACGAGGAGCGTGGTAGTCTCCCAGGGTGTCTGGTGATGCTATCTAAAGGAACGAGGAGCGTGGTAGTCTCCCAGGGTGTCTGGTGATTCTATCTAAAGGAACGAGGAGCGTGGTAGTCTCCCAGGGTGTCTGGTGATGCTATCTAAAGGAACGAGGAGCGTGGTAGTCTCCCAGGGTGTCTGGTGATGCTATCTAAAGGAACGAGGAGCGTGGTAGTCTCCCAGGGTGTCTGGTGATGCTATCTAAAGGAACGAGGAGCGTGGTAGTCTCCCAGGGTGTCTGGTGATGCTATCTAAAGGAACGAGGAGCGTGGTAGTCTCCCAGGGTGTCTGGTGATGCTATCTAAAGGAACGAGGAGCGTGGTAGTCTCCCAGGGTGTCTGGTGATGCTATCTAAAGGAACGAGGAGCGTGGTAGTCTCCCAGGGTGTCTGGTGATGCTATCTAAAGGAACGAGGAGCGTGGTAGTCTCCCAGGGTGTCTGGTGATGCTATCTAAAGGAACGAGGAGCGTGGTAGTCTCCCAGGGTGTCTGGTGATTCTATCTAAAGGAACGAGGAGCGTGGTAGTCTCCCAGGGTGTCTGGTGATGCTATCTAAAGGAACGAGGAGCGTGGTAGTCTCCCAGGGTGTCTGGTGATGCTATCTAAAGGAACGAGGAGCGTGGTAGTCTCCCAGGGTGCCTGGTGATGCTATCTAAAGGAACGAGGAGCGTGGTAGTCTCCCAGGGTGTCTGGTGATGCTATCTAAAGGAACGAGGAGCGTGGTAGTCTCCCAGGGTGTCTGGTGATGCTATCTAAAGGAACGAGGAGCGTGGTAGTCTCCCAGGGTGTCTGGTGATGCTATCTAAATGAACGAGGAGCGTGGTAGTCTCCCAGGGTGCCTGGTGATGCTATCTAAAGGAACGAGGAGCGTGGTAGTCTCCCAGGGTGCCTGGTGATTCTATCTAAAGGAACGAGGAGCGTGGTAGTCTCCCAGGGTGCCTGGTGATTCTATCTAAAGGAACGAGGAGCGTGGTAGTCTCCCAGGGTGTCTGGTGATGCTATCTAAAGGAACGAGGAGCGTGGTAGTCTCCCAGGGTGTCTGGTGATGCTATCTAAAGGAACGAGGAGCGTGGTAGTCTCCCAGGGTGTCTGGTGATGCTATCTAAAGGAACGAGGAGCGTGGTAGTCTCCCAGGGTGTCTGGTGATTCTATCTAAAGGAACGAGGAGCGTGGTAGTCTCCCAGGGTGTCTGGTGATGCTATCTAAAGGAACGAGGAGCGTGGTAGTCTCCCAGGGTGTCTGGTGATGCTATCTAAAGGAACGAGGAGCGTGGTAGTCTCCCAAGGTGTCTGGTGATGCTATCTAAAGGAACGAGGAGCGTGGTAGTCTCCCAGGGTGTCTGGTGATTCTATCTAAAGGAACGAGGAGCGTGGTAGTCTCCCAGGGTGTCTGGTGATGCTATCTAAAGGAACGAGGAGCGTGGTAGTCTCCCAGGGTGTCTGGTGATGCTATCTAAAGGAACGAGGAGCGTGGTAGTCTCCCAGAGATCCTGGTGATGCTATCTAAAGGAACGAGGAGCGTGGTAGTCTCCCAGGGTGTCTGGTGATGCTATCTAAAGGAACGAGGAGCGTGGTAGTCTCCCAGGGTGTCTGGTGATGCTATCTAAAGGAACGAGGAGCGTGGTAGTCTCCCAGGGTGTCTGGTGATGGTATCTAAAGGAACGAGGAGCGTGGTAGTCTCCAGGGTGTCCTGGTGATGCTATCTAAAGGAACGAGGAGCGTGGTAGTCTCCAGGGTGTCTGGTGATGCTATCTAAAGGGATGCTATCTAAAGGAACGAGGAGCGTGGTAGTCTCCCAGGGTGTCTGGTGATGCTATCTAAAGGAACGAGGAGCGTGGTAGTCGCCCAGGGTGTCTGGTGATGCTATCTAAAGGAACGAGGAGCGTGGTAGTCTCCCAGGGTGTCTGGTGATGCTATCTAAAGGAACGAGGAGCGTGGTAGTCTCCCAAGGTGTCTGGTGATGCTATCTAAAGGAACGAGGAGCGTGGTAGTCTCCCAGGGTGTCTGGTGATGCTATCTAAAGGAACGAGGAGCGTGGTAGTCTCCCAGGGTGTCTGGTGATGCTGAATTCTGTTTAAATCTATGTTACCTGTTCTATTTTCCAGACCGGGTAATTATTTCCTTCGTGCTTGGTCAATCAAGGGGATAATTTATTTTCTCCAGGGCTTTCAGAAGAAAGTAAATGTGGGTAAACTAATGAAAACTCTCTGTAGAAGAGAAACAATTATCTAATACCTACCAGTTAGTCTTCAAAATTATCACAAATCACCACTCTGTTTAAAAAAAAAATATTATCATTAAAGAATATTGTAAT
Organism: Salmo salar; assembly: GCF_965601325.2. Taxonomy (NCBI): domain Eukaryota; kingdom Metazoa; phylum Chordata; class Actinopteri; order Salmoniformes; family Salmonidae; genus Salmo; species Salmo salar. The sequence continues at coordinate 107,428,388 of NC_138304.1, forward strand.
AATCGCTGGTAAGAGAGAGAGAGGAAAGAGTTCATTCCTACTGTTAAACCAATAAGTTAATGTAGAGAGACCAGCTACTTACTGATGCTGATCAGCCAGGACAGACCAGCTACTTACTGACACTGATCAGCCAGGACAGACCAGCTACTCACTGACACTGATCAGCCAGGACAGACCAGCTACTTACTGACGCTGATCAGCCAGGACAGACCAGCTACTTACTGACACTGATCAGCCAGGACAGACCAGTTACTTACTGACACTGATCAGCCAGGACAGACCAGCTACTTACTGATGCTGATCAGCCAGGACAGAACAGCTACTTACTGATGCTGATCAGCCAGGACAGACCAGCTACTCACTGACGCTGATCAGCCAGGACAGACCAGCTACTTACTGACACTGATCAGCCAGGACAGACCAGCTACTTACTGATGCTGATCAGCCAGGACAGAACAGCTACTTACTGATGCTGATCAGCCAGGACAGACCAGCTACTCACTGACGCTGATCAGCCAGGACAGACCAGCTACTTACTGACACTGATCAGCCAGGACAGACCAGCTACTCACTGACGCTGATCAGCCAGGACAGACCAGCTACTCACTGGCACTGATCAGCCAGGACAGACCAGCTACTCACTGACGCTGATCAGCCAGGACAGACCAGCTACTCACTGGCACTGATCAGCCAGGACAGACCAGCTACTCACTGACGCTGATCAGCCAGGACAGACCAGCTACTTACTGACACTGATCAGCCAGGACAGACCAGCTACTCACTGGCACTGATCAGCCAGGACAGACCAGCTACTCACTGACGCTGATCAGCCAGGACAGACCAGCTACTCACTGACGCTGATCAGCCAGGACAGACCAGCTACTTACTGACACTGATCAGCCAGGACAGATCAGTTACTTACTGATGCTCATCAGCCAGGACAGAAGTTTATGCTCTTTATTAACTTATGGAATGTTCTGGAATAGCTTTCGTAGGAAACCTCCCCAAACTACAAAATATTTTTAGAGTGCTGTGTGGTGTGTGTGTGTGTGTGTGTGTGTGTGTGTGTGTGTGTGTGTGTGTGTGTGTGTGTGTGTGTGTGTGTGTGTGTGTCTACCAGTGCTCCCTGTCTGCAGTGGAGGAGGTTGCAGACATGGGGTGAGACTGAGAGTCTAAAAAATGTTATTCTTATCCACAGCCAGCCATGAAAAAGGAGGGAGGAAGAGAGGGAGAGAGAGAGAGAGAGGGAGGGAGAGAGAGCGAGAGGGAGGGAGAGAGAGAGAGGGAGAGAGAGACAGAGAGAGAGAGAGAGAGAGAGAGAGAGAGAGAGAGAGAGAGAGAGAGGTGTTCACCAGCTTTCTTCCAGATCTCTTCAGGTACGTATCCGGTCGTCACTGATCTGTTGAGAATCTCTGGAAGACAGAAACACAACTAGTAGACACACAGCCCAGTGAACTAGTAGACACACAGCCCAGTGAACTAGTAGACACACAGCCCAGTGAACTAGTAGACACACAGCCCAGTGAACTAGTAGACACACAGCCCAGTGAACTAGTAGACACACAGCCCAGTGAACTAGTAGACACACAGCCCAGTGAACTAGTAGACACACAGCCCAGTGAACTAGTAGACACACAGCCCAGTGAACTAGTAGACACACAGCCCAGTGAACTAGTAGACACACAGCCCAGTGAACTAGTAGACACACAGCCCAGTGAACTAGTAGACACACAGCCCAGTGAACTAGTAGACACACAGCCCAGTGAACTAGTAGACACACAGCCCAGTGAACTAGTAGACACACAGCCCAGTGAACTAGTAGACACACAGCCCAGTGAACTAGTAGACACACAGCCCAGTGAACTAGTAGACACACAGCCCAGTGAACTAGTAGACACACAGCCCAGTGAACTAGTAGACACACAGCCCAGTGAACTAGTAGACACACAGCCCAGTGAACTAGTAGACACACAGCCCAGTGAACTAGTAGACACACAGCCCAGTGAACTAGTAGACACACAGCCCAGTGAACTAGTAGACACACAGCCCAGTGAACTAGTAGACACACAGCCCAGTGAACTAGTAGACACACAGCCCAGTGAACTAGTAGACACACAGCCCAGTGAACTAGTAGACACACAGCCCAGTGAACTAGTAGACACACAGCCCAGTGAACTAGTAGACACACAGCCCAGTGAACTAGTAGACACACAGCCCAGTGAACTAGTAGACACACAGCCCAGTGAACTAGTAGACACACAGCCCAGTGAACTAGTAGACACACAGCCCAGTGAACTAGTAGACACACAGCCCAGTGAACTAGTAGACACACAGCCCAGTGAACTAGTAGACACACAGCCCAGTGAACTAGTAGACACACAGCCCAGTGAACTAGTAGAAACACAGCCCAGTGAACTAGTAGACACAGCCCAGTGAACTAGTAGACACACAGCCCAGTGAACTAGTAGACACACAGCCCAGTGAACTAGTAGACACACAGCCCAGTGAACTAGTAGACACACAGCCCAGTGAACTAGTAGACACACAGCCCAGTGAACTAGTAGACACACAGCCCAGTGAACTAGTAGACACACAGCCCAGTGAACTAGTAGACACACAGCCCAGTGAACTAGTAGACACAGCCCAGTGAACTAGTAGACAGACACACAGCCCAGTGAACTAGTAGACACAGCCCAGTGAACTAGTAGACACACAGCCCAGTGAACTAGTAGACACACAGCCCAGTGAACTAGTAGACACACAGCCCAGTGAACTAGTAGACACACAGCCCAGTGAACTAGTAGACACACAGCCCAGTGAACTAGTAGACACACAGCCCAGTGAACTAGTAGACACAGCCCAGTGAACTAGTAGACACACAGCCCAGTGAACTAGTAGACACACAGCCCAGTGAACTAGTAGACACACAGCCCAGTGAACTAGTAGACACAGCCCAGTGAACTAGTAGACACACAGCCCAGTGAACTAGTAGACACAGCCCAGTGAACTAGTAGACACACAGCCCAGTGAACTAGTAGACACACAGCCCAGTGAACTAGTAGACACACAGCCCAGTGAACTAGACAGTGATAAAACACACAGCAGTAAAAGGTAATGGAGGAGGGTTAGTGTAGTTATCTTGTCTGCTCTGTGTCCTGCTGCGTCCTTTCTGATAACTGGTACTATAGTATAATGAAGATAGTTATACCTGTAGTGTAGTTATCCTGTAGTGTAGTTATACCTGTAGTGTAGTTATCTTGTCCTGTAGGACTCTGCTGTCTGCTCTGGGTCCTGCTGACTCCTTTCTTCAGGTCCTCCGCGTCGCTGTATCGTCTGATCCAGTAGTTAAGCTCCTCCCTGTCTGCCTCCTGGCAGCGCCGCAGCACGGTGAGAGAACGCCTCGTCTTCTCTACCATGTCCATGATGCAGTTCAGCAGCTGAGGAGGGGGAAGGTACTGTATCAGGAAGAGGAGGGGGAAGGTACTGTATCAGGAAGAGGAGGGGGAAGGTACTGTATCAGGAAGAGGAGGAGGAAGGTGGAAGGTACTGTATTAGGATGAAGGTACTGTATCAGGAGGAAGGTACTGTATTAGGATGAAGGTACTGTATCAGGAGGAAGGTACTGTATTAGGATGAAGGTACTGTATCAGGAGGAAGGTACTGTATCAGGAGGAAGGTACTGTATCAGGAGGAAGGTACTGTATCAGGGGGAAGGTACTGTATCAGGAGGAAGGTACTGTATCAGGAGGAAGGTACTGTATCAGGGGGAAGGTACTGTATCAGGAGGAAGGTACTGTATCAGGAGGAAGGTACTGTATCAGGGGGAAGGTACTGTATCAGGAGGAAGGTACTGTATCAGGGGGAAGGTACTGTATCAGGAAGAGGAGGGGGGAAGGTAATGTATCAGGAGAGGAGGAAGGTACTGTATCAGGAGGGAAGGTACTGTATCAGGGGGAAGGTACTGTATCAGGAGGGAAGGTACTGTATCAGGAGGAAGGTACTGTATCAGGGGGAAGGTACTGTATCAGGGGGAAGGTACTGTATCAGGAGGAAGGTACTGTATCAGGAGGAAGGTACTGTATCAGGGGGAAGGTACTGTATCAGGAGGAAGGTACTGTATCAGGGGGAGGAGGGGGGAAGGTACTGTATCAGGGGGAGGAGGGGGAAGGTACTGTATCAGGAGGAAGGTACTGTATCAGGGGGAAGGTACTGTATCAGGGGGAGGAGGGGGAAGGTACTGTATCAGGAGGAAGGTACTGTATCAGGGGGAAGGTACTGTATCAGGAGGAAGGTACTGTATCAGGGGGAGGAGGGGGGAAGGTACTGTATCAGGAGGAAGGTACTGTATCAGGGGGAAGGTACTGTATCAGGAAGAGGAGGGGGAAGGTACTGTATCAGGAAGAGGAGGGGGAAGGTACTGTATCAGGGGGAAGGTACTGTATCAGGGGGAAGGTACTGTATCAGGAGGAAGGTACTGTATCAGGGGGAGGAGGGGGAAGGTACTGTATCAGGAGGAAGGTACTGTATCAGGAGGAAGGTACTGTATCAGGGGGAGGAGGGGGAAGGTACTGTATCAGGAGGAAGGTACTGTATCAGGGGGAAGGTACTGTATCAGGGGGAAGGTACTGTATCAGGAGGAAGGTACTGTATCAGGGGGAGGAGGGGGGAAGGTACTGTATCAGGAGGAAGGTACTGTATCAGGGGAAGGTACTGTATCAGGGGGAAGGTGCTGTATCAGGAGGAAGGTACTGTATCAGGGGGAAGGTACTGTATCAGGAGGAAGGTACTGTATCAGGAGGAAGGTACTGTATCAGGAGAGGAGGGGGGAAGGTACTGTATCAGGGGGAAGGTACTGTATCAGGGGGAAGGTACTGTATCAGGGGGAAGGTACTGTATCAGGAGGAAGGTACTGTATCAGGGGGAAGGTACTGTATCAGGGGAAGGTACTGTATCAGGGGGGAAGGTACTGTATCAGGAGGAAGGTACTGTATCAGGGGGAGGAGGGGGAAGGTAATGTATCAGGAGGAAGGTACTGTATCAGGGGGAAGGTACTGTATCAGGGGGAAGGTACTGTATCAGGAGGAAGGTACTGTATCAGGGGGAGGAGGGGGAAGGTAATGTATCAGGGGGAAGGTACTGTATCAGGGGGAGGAGGGGGAAGGTAATGTATCAGGGGGAAGGTACTGTATCAGGAGGAAGGTACTGTATCAGGAGGAAGGTACTGTATCAGGAGGAAGGTACTGTATCAGGAGGAAGGTACTGTAACAGGGGGAAGGTACTGTATCAGGAGGAAGGTACTGTACAGGAGGAAGGTACTGTATCAGGAGAGGAGGAGGAAGGTACTGTATCAGGGGGAAGGTACTGTATCAGGGGGGAAGGTACTGTACAGGAGGAAGGTACTGTATCAGGAGGAAGGTACTGTATCAGGGGGAAGGTACTGTATCAGGGAGGAGGAGGAAGGTACTGTATCAGGAGGAAGGTACTGTATCAGGGGGAAGGTACTGTATCAGGAGAGGAGGGGAAGGTACTGTATCAGGAGGAAGGTACTGTATCAGGGGAAGGTACTGTATCAGGAGGAAGGTACTGTATCAGGGGGAAGGTACTGTATCAGGGGAAGGTACTGTATCAGGAGGAAGGTACTGTATCAGGGGAAGGTACTGTATCAGGGGGAAGGTACTGTATCAGGAGGAAGGTACTGTATCAGGGGAGGAGAAGGAGTACTGTATCAGGGGGAAGGTACTGTATCAGGAGGAAGGTACTGTATCAGGGGGAGGAGGGGGGAGGTACTGTATCAGGGAGGAGGAGGAAGGTACTGTATCAGGGAGGAGGGGGAAGGTACTGTATCAGGGGGAGGAGGAAGGTACTGTATCAGGGAGGAGGGGGGAAGGTACTGTATCAGGGGAGGAGGGGGAAGGTACTGTATCAGGAGGGGGGGGAAGGTACTGTATCAGGGGGAGGAGGGGGGAAGGTACTGTATCAGGGAGGAGGGGAAGGTACTGTATCAGGGGAAGGTACTGTATCAGGGGGAGGTACTGTATCAGGAGGAAGGTACTGTATCAGGGGGAAGGTACTGTATCAGGGGGAAGGTACTGTATCAGGAGGAAGGTACTGTATCAGGGGGAAGGTGCTGTATCAGGAGGAAGGTACTGTATCAGGAGGAAGGTACTGTATCAGGAGGAAGGTACTGTATCAGGAGGAAGGTACTGTATCAGGAGGAAGGTACTGTATCAGGAGGAAGGTACTGTATCAGGGGGAAGGTACTGTATCAGGAGGAAGGTACTGTATCAGGAGGAAGGTACTGTATCAGGGGGAAGGTACTGTATCAGGGGGAAGGTACTGTATCAGGAGGAAGGTACTGTATCAGGGGGAAGGTACTGTATCAGGAAGAGGAGGGGGAAGGTACTGTATCAGGAAGAGGAGGGGGAAGGTACTGTATCAGGGGGAAGGTACTGTATCAGGGGGAGGTACTGTATCAGGAAGAGGAGGGGAAGGTACTGTATCAGGGGGAGGTAATGTATCAGGGGGAAGGTACTGTATCAGGAGGAAGGTACTGTATCAGGGGGAAGGTACTGTATCAGGAGGAAGGTACTGTATCAGAAGAGGAGGGGGAAGGTACTGTATCAGGGGGAAGGTACTGTATCAGGAGGAAGGTACTGTATCAGGGGGAAGGTACTGTATCAGGGGGAAGGTACTGTATCAGGAAGAGGAGGGGGTAGGTACTGTATCAGGAAGAGGAGGGGGGAAGGTACTGTATCAGGAGGAAGGTACTGTATCAGGGGGAAGGTACTGTATCAGGGGGAAGGTACTGTATCAGGGGGAAGGTACTGTATCAGGGGGAGGTACTGTATCAGGAAGAGGAGGGGGAAGTTACTGTATCAGGGGGAAGGTAATGTATCAGGAAGAGGAGGGGGGAGGTACTGTATCAGGGGGAGGTACTGTATCAGGAAGAGGAGGGGGAAGTTACTGTATCAGGGGGAAGGTAATGTATCAGGAAGAGGAGGGGGAAGTTACTGTATCAGGGGGAAGGTAATGTATCAGGAAGAGGAGGGGGAAGTTACTGTATCAGGGGGAAGGTAATGTATCAGGAAGAGGAGGGGGGAGGTACTGTATCAGGAGGAAGGTAATGTATCAGGAAGAGGAGGGGGAAGTTACTGTATCAGGGGGAAGGTAATGTATCAGGAAGAGGAGGGGGGAGGTACTGTATCAGGGGGAGGTACTGTATCAGGAAGAGGAGGGGGTAGGTACTGTATCAGGGGGAAGGTACTGTATCAGGGGGAAGGTACTGTATCAGGAGGAAGGTACTGTATCAGGAGGAAGGTACTGTATCAGGGGGAAGTTACTGTATCAGGAGGAAGGTACTGTATCAGGGGGAAGGTACTGTATCAGGGGGAAGGTACTGTATCAGGAGGAAGGTACTGTATCAGGGGGAGGTACTGTATCAGGAGGAAGTCACACGACAAGTGTGAAGCCTCATTTATACCCTACGCAGTAGACAATGCAACAACTAGAAATTCCTATGGCCATCTTGGGTAGTTGCAAAAATGACGCAGACGTGTGCAGACCCGCAATTATTGTCATTTTTGTAATTTAGCGGACGTGCTTATGCAGAGCGACTTACACTTATAAACTTGACTAAATTATGAAGGATCGCCATTGTGCGTCGGTGTTCTTGCGTTGCATACAAATGGAATAAATTAGGCCCATTTATCA
>NC_138304.1:107441097-107463597 GCF_965601325.2 Salmo salar
GGAGAGGGAGGGAACAGAGAGGAGGAGGAGGAGAGAGGGGAGGGAACAGAGAGGAGGAGGAGGAGAGGGGGGAGGGGAACAGAGAGGAGGAGGAGGAGAGGGGGAGGGAACAGAGAGGAGGAGGAGGAGAGGGGGAGGGAACAGAGAGGAGGAGGAAGAGGGGGAGGGAACAGAGAGGAGGAGGAGGAGAGGGGGAGGGAACAGAGAGGAGGAGGAGGAGAGGGGGAGGGAACAGAGAGGAGGAGGAGGAGAGGGGGAGGGAACAGAGAGGAGGAGAGGGGGAGGGAACAGAGAGGACCTGGAGGAGGGGGGAGAGGAACTAGAGGAGGAGGAAGAGGAGAGGGGGAGGGAGGACAGAGAGGAGGAGGAGGAGAGGGAGGAGGGAAGAGAGAGGGGGAGAGGTTGGGGAGTGAGCATTAGTGGTAACCGAGTCGATTCCCTACAGTAGTGCACTTCTTTTGGAGGAGGGGGGAAGAGGTTCTGGAGGAGGGGGAAGAGGAGGGGGGAAGAGGTTCTGGAGGAGGGGAGAAGAGGAGGGGGAAGAGGAGGGGGGAAGAGGTTCTGGAGGAGGGAAGGGGGAAGAGGTTCTGGAGGAGGGGGAAGAGGACATAGTGAGAAACACAGGGGTTCCATCCTCTCCTCTCCTCTCCTCTCCTCCCCCTCTCCTCCCCTTCGCCTCTCCTCTCCTCCCCTCTCCTCCCCTTCTCCTCTTCTTCCTCTCCTCTCCTCTCTCTTCTTCTCTCCTCTCCTCTCCTCTCCTCTCCTCTTCCCCTCCCTCCCTTCCCAGTGTCATCCCTCGCTCCCCCTCTCTACCACTATCTCCCCGTTACCATGGTGTTAGCATCCCGTACCCATCCTCTTAAAACCTCTTAAAACCTCTTACATCTAGACGTTCCGCTAGCGGAACACCTGCTCCAATATCCAATGATAGGCGTGGCGCGAATTACAAATTCCTCAAAAATACAAAAACTTCAATTTTTCAAACATATGACTATTTTACAGCATTTTAAAGATAAGACTCTCCTTTATCTAACCACACTGTCCGATTTCAAAAAGGCTTTACAACGAAAGCAAAACATTAGATTATGTCAGCAGAGTACCAAGCCAGAAATAATCAGACACCCATTTTTCAAGCTAGCATATAATGTCACAAAAACCCAGAAGACAGCTAAATGCAGCACTAACCTTTGATGATCTTCATCAGATGACAACCCTAGGACATTATGTTATACAATACATGCATGTTTTGTTCAATCAAGTTCATATTTATATCAAAAACCAGCTTTTTACATTAGCATGTGACTAGCATGTGACTAACATTCCCACCGAACACTGCCGGTGAATTTACTAAATTACTCACGATAAACGTTCACAAAAAGCATAACAATTATTTTAAGAATTATAGATACAGAACTCCTCTATGCACTCGATATGTCCGATTTTAAAATAGCTTTTTGGTGAAAGCACATTTTGCAATATTCTCAGTAGATAGCCCAGGCATCACAGGCTAGCTATTTAGACACCCGGCAAGTTTAGCACTCACCAATATCAGATTTACTATTATAAAAGTTTGATTACCTTTTGTTGTCTTCGTCAGAATGCACTCCCAGGACTGCTACTTCAATAACAAATGTTGGTTTGGTCCCAAATAATCCATCGTTATATCCGAATAGCGGCGTTTTGTTAGTGCGTCCCAGACACTATCCGAAATGGTAAAGAAGGGTCGTGCGCATGGCGCAATTCGTGACAAAAAAATCGAAATATTCCATTACCGTACTTCGAAGCATGTCAACCGCTGTTTAAAATCCATTTTTATGCCATTTTTCTCGTAAAAAAGCGATAATATTCCGACCGGGAATCTCCTTTTAGCTAAACAGAGGAAAGTAAACAAAGCTTTCGGTCGACGCGGGCACGCGCCTGAGTCTCACAGTACTGTAACCAGCCACTACCCAAACGCGCTACTTTTTTTCAGCCAGAGCCTGCAAAGCCACGATTCAGCTTTTTACCGCCTTCTGAGACCCTCTGGCAGCCGTAGGAAGTGTCACCGGGACAGCTAAGATCCTCACTCTTCAATAAACAGAGACAAGAAGAACGACACCTTGTCAGACAGGCCACTTCCTGCATGAAACCTTGTCAGGTTTTTGCCTGCCAAATGAGTTCTGTTATACTCACAGACACCATTCAAACAGTTTTAGAAACTTTAGGGTGTTTTCTATCCATATGTAATAAGTATATGCATATTCTAGTTACTGGGTAGGAGTGGTAACCAGATTAAATCGGGTACGTTTTTTATCCAGCCGTGAAAATACTGCCCCCTAGCCATAACAGGTTAATGAGGGTTTTTCATGGCCTCCTAACGCTCATCCATCTCAGTCCATATGCTCCGCATACACACACACGCACACCTTTTCTTGCACAATGCTCATCCCTCCTTACCTCCCTACATCTCCTCTCCTCTCCTCTCCTCTCCTCTCCTCTCCTCTCCTCTCCTCTCCTCTCCTCTCCTCTCCTCTCCTCTCCTCTCCTCTCCTCTCCTCTCCTCTCCTCTCCTCTCCTCTCCTCTCCTCTCCCCTCCCCTCCCCCTCCCCTCCCCTCCCCTCCTCTCCTCTCCTCTCCTCTCCTCTCCTCTCCTCTCCTCTCCTCTCCCTACTAGCTAGCTGTGTAGTAAAGTTACTCTGGTCCTTGTTTTCATGCTGATGGATCTGCTGTGTTGTAGAGGTCAAGAACTATCCATGAGGCAGGGCGGCGTAATATTTTATGATAACTCAAATTAAGATCACTTTATTGGTCAACTGCACACAAGGTCCAACAGAAATTTGACTTCCGCTTTTAACCCAACCCCTCTGCTGAAAGACATTCACACGCCTCTGGCTTTAGAGAGGGGGAGGGGGGGGGGGGGGGGGGGGGGGCTCCACACTGGGTACCGGGGAGCTGTTGGTGTGGGGGGGGTTTAAGTCCCTTGCTCAAGGGCACCACGACAGACAATGGCATTGCCAGCTCACATCGCGCCAGATTCTCTAACCGCTCGGGTACCTGACATCCCATAATCATGATATACATTGTAACATTCATATATTCAGAAGGGCTTAGCCAGCCGTTCTGGTGCAGGAGGACAGACTGAGAAGGGCTTAGCCAGCCGTTCTGGTGCAGGAGGACAGACTGAGAAGAGCTTAGCCAGCTGTATTGGTGCAGGAGGACAGACTGAGAAGGGCTTAGCCAGCTGTATTGGTGCAGGAGGACAGACTGAGAAGAGCTTAGCCAGCTGTTCTGGTGCAGGAGGACAGACTGAGAAGGGCTTAGCCAGCTGTTCTGGTGCAGGAGGACAGACTGAGAAGAGCTTAGCCAGCTGTTCTGGTGCAGGAGGACAGACTGAGAAGAGCTTAGCCAGTATTGGTGCAGGAGGACAGACTGAGAAGAGCTTAGCCAGCTGTATTGGTGCAGGAGGACAGACTGAGAAGGGCTTAGCCAGTATTGGTGCAGGAGGACAGACTGAGAAGGGCTTAGCCAGCTGTTCTGGTGCAGGAGGACAGACTGAGAAGGGCTTAGCCAGCTGTATTGGTGCAGGAGGACAGACTGAGAAGAGCTTAGCCAGCTGTATTGGTGCAGGTGGACAGACTGAGAAGGGCTTAGCCAGTATTGGTGCAGGAGGACAGACTGAGAAGGGCTTAATCAGCCGTTCTGGTGCAGGAGGACAGACTGAGAAGGGCTTAGCCAGCCGTTCTGGTGCAGGAGGACAGACTGAGAAGAGCTTAGCCAGTATTGGTGCAGGAGGACAGACTGAGAAGGGCTTAATCAGCTGTTCTGGTGCAGGAGGACAGACTGAGAAGGGCTCAGCCAGCCGTTCTGGTGCAGGAGGACAGACTGAGAAGGGCTTAGCCAGCCGTTCTGGTGCAGGAGGACAGACTGAGAAGAGCTTAGCCAGTATTGGTGCAGGAGGACAGACTGAGAAGGGCTTAATCAGCTGTTCTGGTGCAGGAGGACAGACTGAGAAGGGCTTAGCCAGCTGTTCTGGTGCAGGAGGACAGACTGAGAAGGGCTTAGCCAGCCGTTCTGGTGCAGGAGGACAGACTGAGAAGGGCTTAGCCAGCTGTATTGGTGCAGGAGGACAGACTGAGAAGAGCTTAGCCAGCTGTTCTGGTGCAGGAGGACAGACTGAGAAGGGCTTAGCCAGCTGTTCTGGTGCAGGAGGACAGACTGAGAAGGGCTTAGCCAGCTGTAATGGTGCAGGAGGACAGACTGAGAAGAGCTTAGCCAGCTGTTCTGGTGCAGGAGGACAGACTGAGAAGGGCTTAGCCAGCTGTTCTGGTGCAGGAGGACAGACTGAGAAGAGCTTAGCCAGCTGTATTGGTGCAGGAGGACAGACTGAGAAGGGCTTAGCCAGTATTGGTGCAGGAGGACAGACTGAGAAGGGCTTAGCCAGCTGTTCTGGTGCAGGAGGACAGACTGAGAAGAGCTTAACCAGCTGTATTGGTGCAGGAGGACAGACTGAGAAGGGCTTAGCCAGCCGTTCTGGTGCAGGAGGACAGACTGAGAAGAGCTTAGCCAGCTGTTCTGGTGCAGGAGGACAGACTGAGAAGGGCTCAGCCAGCCGTTCTGGTGCAGGAGGACAGACTGAGAAGAGCTTAGCCAGTATTGGTGCAGGAGGACAGACTGAGAAGGGCTTAATCAGCTGTTCTGGTGCAGGAGGACAGACTGAGAACAGTTTGGCCAGTATTGGTGCAGGACGCTCATCTGTATGTGTTATAATCCCCCATCTTTCCTGTACTCCCCAGGCTATATCTGAGTGCGTCCCAAATAGAACCCTGTTCCATATTTAGTGCACTACTTTTGACCAGGGCCATTAGGATTCCTGTCAATGGGCCCTGATCAAAAGTAGTGCACTACATAGGAAATAGGGTTCCATTTGGGACCTAGGCTAACTCTCCATGCATTACACAGCAGCCAGCACAATGCAAGTATTACATAAATATATATATATATCTCTCATCCAGGCTTTTCACCATTGTTCTGGGAACCTGAGGTGGGAATTCTGTGTATCAGATTCTGGGGTTATTTTCTCTTCTTCTCTGTGTTAAAGTAGGTATGAGCTAATCCTCCGAGGGATTTGTCCTTTCAATTCAAACAGCACACACACACACACACACACACACACACACACACACACACACACACACACACACACACACACACACACACACACACACACACACACACACACACACACACACACACACACACACACTACCTTCAGCAGCGCGCTGATATACAGCTGGAATACTCAGTTTGGTTATCTTTATCTTCTACTCTCTATTTGAAACAGACCGCTGGTCTGGAGGGTTTAACTGGTTTCAGGATCCTGGCTCTGTCTCTCTCTCTCTCTTTCTCTCAAATCAAATCAAAATGTGGAGGCTATATACAGGGGGTTACGGTACAGAGTCAATGTTGGAGGCTATATACAGGGGGGTACCGCGTACAGAGTCAATGTGGAGGCTATATACAGGGGGTACCAGTACAGAGTCAATGTGGAGGCTATATACAGGGGGTACCGGTACAGAGTCAATGTGGAGGCTATATACAGGGGGTACCGGTACAGAGTCAATGTGGAGGCTATATACAGGGGGTACCGGTACAGAGTCAATGTGGAGGCTATATACAGGGGGTACCGGTACAGAGTCAATGTGGAGGCTATATACAGGGGTTACTGGTACAGAGTCAATGTGCGGGGGCACCGGTTAGTCGAGGTAATTGAGGTAATATGTACATGTAGGTAGAGTTACTAAAGTGACAAGGCTAATAGTCTGGGAAGCCATTTGATTAGATGTTCAGGAGTCTTATGTCTTGGGGGTAGAATCTGTTTAGAAGCCTCTTGGACCTAGACTTGGAGCTCCGGTACCGCTTGCCGTGCGGTAGCAGAGAGAACAGTGTATGACTGGGGTGGCTGGAGTATTTGAAAAATTTTAGGGCCTTCCTCTGACACCGCCTGGTATAGAGATCCTGGACAAATATAGGTTGTATTTACAATGTTGTTTGTGCTCCACTTTTCTTGTGGCAACACTGTGGTACTTAATCTAATAGAAAATGGAGTGTCATGACGTTGCCCTCTTTGGGTACAGCGAGCACAGTTGACCCCCTCCCCCTCTACCATCCCCCTACTTCTGCACCATCTCCCTCTGTCTCCTACACCCAGGCTGCTCTGGTCATAAGGCGGTCGTAAATTCCAAAGGGAATGTCCTGCCTCATGGCCACAGTTTTGAGACACAGTGAGTTTTCATAGAGAACAAAGGATTCTTCCAACTCACAGAATTGGAGAACCGAATGACATTTATGTTCTGGAGAAGGTATAAAAGATCGGTGAAGAATCCAGCTACGAACTGGTCCGTTTGGTACAATGTTGTGAAACTCATGAGAGACAATACGGCCATATTACCATAATAATGTTTATATAATAGCCTCAGCTATGAGACTTACATCTAAATGGTTGTATAAAATTAATGAAAAAGGATAAACCTATTTGGAATATGTTGGGATGCTTGTAAGATGTTAATGTGAGAGAATTGTATTTTCTGTTTAATGCTAAGCCCAAAGACACGACATAATGGAGCGCACGTGGAATCTAAGATAGAATTGGACTTCGCTGTGGAATTCTATATATCAATTGTGAAAAAAAACGTGTTTATTCTTTCCAAAGTGTCAAATAATTTGTTTTGTCATGATTTGGTTGGGTCTAATTGTGTTGCTGTCCTGGGGCTCTGTGGGGTCTAATTGTGTTGCTGTCCTGGGGCTCTGTGGGGTCTAATTGTGTTGCTGTCCTGGGGCTCTGTGGGGTCTAATTGTGTTGCTGTCCTGGGGCTCTGTGGGGTCTGTTTGTGTTGCTGTCCTGGGGCTCTGTGGGGTCTGTTTGTGTTGCTGTCCTGGGGCTCTGTGGGGTCTGTTTGTGTTGCTGTCCTGGGGCTCTGTGGGTCTGTTTGTGTTTGTGAACAGAGCCCCAGCACCAGCTTGCTTAGGGGGGCTCTTCTGCAGGTTCATCTCTCTGTAGGTGATGGCTTTGTTATGGAAGGTTCCAGAATCACTTCCATTTAGGTGGTTGTTAAATTTAACAGCTCTTTTCTGTTTAGGGCCAAATAGTAGTTTAGTTTCCTCTGTTTTGTTCTATTGGTTCTCTCCAATGTGTCAAGTAATTATCTTTTCGTTTTCACATGATTTGGTTGGGTCTAATTGTGTTTGTGAACAGAGCCCCAAGACCAGCTTGCATAGGGGACTCTTCTCCAGGTTCATCTCTCTGTAGGTGATGGCTTTGTAATGGAAGGGTTGGGAATCGCTTGTTTTTAGGTGGTTATAGAATTAAATTGCTCTTTTCTGGATTTTGATAATTAGCGTGAATCGTCCTAATTCTGCTCTGCATGCATTATTCTGTGTTTTACGTTATAAACGGACAATGTTTTTTCCAGAATTCTGCATCCAGAGTGTTTGTCCCAATGATGCAACCCCAGACCTCAAAACCATAAAGGGGAATGCAGATCGCTACACACAAGTGTTTTTGCTACACTCGCAATAACATCTGCTAACCATTTGTATGTGACCAATACAATTTGATTTGATTTGAGATCGTAATTGGTATGTCGAATTTTATGTTCATTTTGATGGCGTAGAAAACCCCTTCTTGCCTTGTCTCTCAGATCGTTCACAGATTTATGGAAGTTACCTGTGGCGCTACAGGGCAACAGTGTCTAGGTAGAATTTGTATTTGTGGTCCTGGCAACTGGACCCTTTTTTTTGGAACACCATTATTTTGGTCTTACTGAGATTTACTGTCAGGGCCCAGGTCTGTCAGGGCCCAGGTCTGTCAGGGCCCAGGTCTGACAGAATCTGTGCAGAAGATCTAGGTGCTGCTGTAGGCCCTCGTTGGTTGGTGACAGAAGTATCAGATCATCAGAAAACAGGAGACATTTGACTTCAGATTCTAGTAGGATGAGGCTGGGTGCTGCAGACTGTTCTTGTGCCCTCGCCAATTCATTGATACATATGCATTCGGAAAGTATTCAGACCCCTTGACTTTTCCCCCACATTTCTTACATTACAGCCTTATTCTAAAATTGATTAAATTGTATTTTTTTCCCCTCAAAACAGGTTTTTAGACATGTTTGCAAATGTATATATATATATATATATATATATATATATATATATATATATATATATATATATATATATATATATATATATATATAAAAAGCATTCAGACCCTTTAATCAGTACTTTGTTGAAGCACCTTTGGCAGAGATTACAGCCTCGAGTCTTCTTGGGTATGAGACTACAAGCTTGGCACACCTGTATTTGGGGAGTTTCTCCCATTCTTCTCTGCAGATCCTCTCAAGTTCTGTCAGGTTGGATGGGGAGCACCACTGCACAGCTATTTTCAAGTCTCTCCAGAGATATTCAACTGGGTTCAAGTACGAGCCCTGGCTGGGCCACTCAAGTACATTCAGAGACTTGTCCCGAAGCCACTTCTGCGTTGTCTTGGATGTGTTCTTAGGGTCGTTGTCCTGTTGGAAGGTGAACCTTCGCCCCAGTCTGAGGTCCTGAGCTCTATGTAGAAGGTTTTCATCAAGGATATCTCTGTACTTTACTCCGTTAATCTTTCCCTCGATCCTGACTAGTCTCCCAGTCCCTGCTGCTGAAAACATCCCCACAGCATGATGCTGCCACCACCATGCTTCACCGTAGGGATGGTGCCAGGTTTCCTCCAGACGTGACGCTTGGCTTTCAGGGCAACAAGTTCAATCTTGCTTTTATCAGACCAGAGAATCTTGTTTCTCATGGTCTGAGAGTCCTTTAGGTGCCTTTTGGCAAACACCAAGTGGAATGTCATGTGCCTTTTACTGAGGAGTGGCTTCCGTCTGGTCACTCTACCATAAAGGCCTGATTGGTGGAGTGCTGCAGAGATGGTTGTCCTTCTGGAAGGTTCTCCCATCTCCACAGAAGAACTCTGGAGCTCTGTTAGAGTGACCATTGGTCACCTCCATGATCAAGGCCCTTCTCCCCCGATTGCTCAGTTTGTTCGGGCAGCCAGGTCTAGGAAGAGTCTTGGTGGTTCCAAAGTTCTTCCATTTAAGAATGATGGAGGCCAAAGTGTTCTTGGGGACCTTCAATGCTGAAGACATTTTTTGTTACTCTTCCCCAGATCAGTGCCTCGACACAATCCTGTCTCGGAGTTCTATGGACAATTCCTTCGACCTCATGGCTTGGTTTTTCTCAGAACCTATATAGACAGGTGTGTGCCTTTCCAAATCATGCCCAATAAACTTAATTTACCACAGGTGGACTCCAGTCAAGTTGTAGAAACATCTCAAGGATGATCAATGGAAACAGGATGCACATGAGCTCAATTTCAAGTCTCTTAGAAAAGGCTCTGAATGCTTATGTAAATAAGATATTTCCGTTTTTTATTTTTAATACATTTGTAGGGGCCTCCCGTATGGCACAGGGGTCTAAGGCACTGCATCACAGTGCTAAAGGCGTCACCATAGACCCAGGTTTGATCCCAGGCTCTGTCACAGCGGGCTGCGACCTGGAGACCCATGAGGTGGCACACAATTGGTCCAGCATCGTCCGGGTTAGGGGAGGGTTTGGCCTGCTGGGATGTCCGCATCCCATCACACTCTAGCGACTCCTTATGGCAGGCCAGGCACATGCACGCTGACTTCGGACTCCAGCTTTGCGGTGTTTCCTTCGACACATTGGTGTGGCTGGCTTCCATGTTAAGTGTCAAGAAGCAGTGCAGCTTGACAGGGTCGTGTTTCGGAAGGACAGCAGACATCAGCAGACACCAACCCCAACCTCACCTGTCAGGTGTCTCCTCCAGAACCAGCAGACACCAACACCAACCTCACCTGTCAGGTGTTCTCCTCCAGAACCAGCAGACACCAACCTCACCTGTCAGGTGTCTCCTCCAGAACCAGCAGACATCAACCTCACCTGTCAGGTGTTCTCCTCCAGAACCAGCAGACACCAACACCAACCTCACCTGTCAGGTGTTCTCCTCCAGAACCAGCAGACACCAACACCAACCTCACCTGTCAGGTGTCTCCTCCAGAACCAGCAGACACCAACACCAACCTCACCTGTCAGGTGTTCTCCTCCAGAACCAGCAGACACCAACACCAACCTCACCTGTCAGGTGTTCTCCTCCAGAACCAGCAGACACCAACCTCACCTGTCAGGTGTTCTCCTCCAGAACCAGCAGACACCAACCCCAACCTCACCTGTCAGGTGTTTCTCCTCCTAGAACCAGCAGACACCAACACCAACCTCACCTGTCAGGTGTTCTCCTCCAGAACCAGCAGACACCAACACCAACCTCACCTGTCAGGTGTTCTCCTCTTGCCGTTGTCGTTGAGGTCGAGGAGTAGTTCTGAGGAGTCGACGGGGGAGGTGGTGGAGCAGGTGTCCAGGAGGAGTTGTTCGTGTTGGGCCAGGTACTGAGCTGGGTTCTGCTTGGCCAGACGGGCACAGTGCAGCAGCTCCCGCTGTAATAGAGGCAGGTTGGCCTGTAGGGGGGAAGACAGTGGTCACGATCTGGAACTGCTGGGTACTGACTGACAGACAGTACACGAACACAAAGCTGTATATTACCTGGCATCTTCTGACATACCACATGTAACAATACCACATCTTGAAATAGTGATTCAAATCTAGCGCTGTCTAAATGTGGTCTCTGTGTCGCTGAAACATACAGTAAAGGATCTCTCATCATCTGAAGAGGACCCAAACATTACCCTCTATCTGAAGAGAGGACTCAAACCATTACCCTCTATCTGAAGAGGACTCAAACCATTACCCTCTATCTGAAGAGCGACCCAAACCATTACCCTCTATCTGAAGAGGACTCAAACCATTACCCTCTATCTGAAGAGAGGACTCAAACATTACCCTCTATCTGAAGAGAGGACCCAAACATTACCCTCTATCTGAAGAGAGGAACAAACCATTACCCTCTATCTGAAGAGAGGACTCAAACCATTACCCTCTATCTGAAGAGAGGACCCAAACATTACCCTCTATCTGAAGAGAGGACCCAAACCATTACCCTCTATCTGAAGAGAGGACTCAAACCATTACCCTCTATCTGAAGAGGACCCAAACATTACCCTCTATCTGAAGAGGACCCAAACATTACTCTCTATCTGAAGAGAGGACCCAAACATTACCCTCTATCTGAAGAGAGGACCCAACCATTACCCTCTATCTGAAGAGACGACCCAAACATTACCCTCTATCTGAAGAGGACCCAAACATTACCCTCTATCTGAAGAGAGGACTCAAACCATTACCCTCTATCTGAAGAGAGGACCAAACCATTACCCTCTATCTGAAGAGAGGACTCAAACCATTACCCTCTATCTGAAGAGAGGACTCAAACCATTACCCTCTATCTGAAGAGAGGAACAAACCATTACCCTCTATCTGAAGAGGACCCAAACCATTACCCTCTATCTGAAGAGAGGACCCAAACATTACCCTCTATCTGAAGAGAGGACTCAAACCATTACCCTCTATCTGAAGAGAGGACCAAACCATTACCCTCTATCTGAAGAGGACCCAAACATTACCCTCTATCTGAAGAGAGGAACAAACCATTACCCTCTATCTGAAGAGAGGACCCAAACATTACCCTCTATCTGAAGAGAGGAACAAACCATTACCCTCTATCTGAAGAGAGGACCCAAACATTACCCTCTATCTGAAGAGAGGACCCAAACATTACCCTCTATCTGAAGAGAGGACCCAAACCATTACCCTCTATCTGAAGAGGAACAAACCATTACCCTCTATCTGAAGAGAGGACCCAAACATTACCCTCTATCTGAAGAGAGGACTCAAACCATTACCCTCTATCTGAAGAGAGGACTTAAACCATTACCCTCTATCTGAAGAGAGGACCCAAACATTACCCTCCATCTGAAGAGAGGAACAAACCATTACCCTCTATCTGAAGAGAGGAACAAACCATTACCCTCTATCTGAAGAGAGGAACAAACCATTACCCTCTATCTGAAGAGAGGACCCAAACCATTACCCTCTATCTGAAGAGGAACAAACCATTACCCTCTATCTGAAGAGAGGACCCAAACATTACCCTCTATCTGAAGAGAGGACTCAAACCATTACCTCTATCTGAAGAGAGGACTCACAACCATTACCCTCTATCTGAAGAGAGGACCCAAACATTACCCTCCATCTGAAGAGAGGAACAAACCATTACCCTCTATCTGAAGAGAGGAACAAACCATTACCCTCTATCTGAAGAGAGGAACAAACCATTACCCTCTATCTGAAGAGAGGACCCAAACCATTACCCTCCATCTGAAGAGACGACCCAAACCATTACCCTCTATTTGAAGAGAGGACCCAACCATTACCCTCCATCTGAAGAGAGGACCCAAACATTACCCTCTATCCGAAGAGGACCCAAACATTACCCTCTATCTGAAGAGAGGACCCAAACATTACCCTCTATCTGAAGAGACGACCCAAACATTACCCTCTATCTGAAGAGGACCCAAACATTACCCTCTATCTGAAGAGAGGACTCAAACCATTACCCTCTATCTGAAGAGAGGACTCAAACCATTACCCTCTATCTGAAGAGAGGACTCAAACCATTACCCTCTATCTGAAGAGAGGACTCAAACCATTACCCTCTATCTGAAGAGAGGACCCAAACCATTACCCTCTATCTGAAGAGAGGACCCAAACATTACCCTCTATCTGAAGAGAGGACCCCAAACCATTACCCTCTATCTGAAGAGGAACAAACCATTACCCTCTATCTGAAGAGAGGACTCAAACCATTACCCTCTATCTGAAGAGACGACCCAAACCATTACCCCTCTATCTGAAGAGGACCCAAACATTACCCTCCATCTGAAGAGAGGACTCAAACATTACCCTCTATCTGAAGAGAGGACCCAAACATTACCCTCTATCTGAAGAGAGGAACAAACCATTACCCTCTATCTGAAGAGAGGACTCAAACCATTGCCCTCTATCTGAAGAGGACCCAAACATTACCCTCTATCTGAAGAGAGGACCCAAACATTACCCTCTATCTGAAGAGAGGACTCAAACCATTACCCTCTATCTGAAGAGGACCCAAACATTACCCTCTATCTGAAGAGGACCCAAACATTACTCTCTATCTGAAGAGAGGACCCAAACATTACCCTCTATCTGAAGAGAGGACCCAACCATTACCCTCTATCTGAAGAGACGACCCAAACATTACCCCTCTATCTGAAGAGGACCCAAACATTACCCTCTATCTGAAGAGAGGACTCAAACCATTACCCTCTATCTGAAGAGAGGACTCAAACCATTACCCTCTATCTGAAGAGAGGACTCAAACCATTACCCTCTATCTGAAGAGAGGACTCAAACCATTACCCTCTATCTGAAGAGAGGACTCAAACCATTACCCTCTATCTGAAGAGGACCCAAACCATTACCCTCTATCTGAAGAGAGGACCTCAAACATTACCCTCTATCTGAAGAGAGGACTCAAACCATTACCCTCTATCTGAAGAGAGGACCCAAACCATTACCCTCTATCTGAGAGAGGACCCAAACATTACCCTCTATCTGAAGAGAGGAACAAACCATTACCCTCTATCTGAAGAGAGGACCCAAACATTACCCTCTATCTGAAGAGAGGAACCAAACCATTACCCTCTATCTGAAGAGAGGACCCAAACATTACCCTCTATCTGAAGAGAGGACCCAAACATTACCCTCTATCTGAAGAGAGGACCCAAACCATTACCCTCTATCTGAAGAGGAACAAACCATTACCCTCTATCTGAAGAGAGGACCCAAACATTACCCTCTATCTGAAGAGAGGACTCAAACCATTACCCTCTATCTGAAGAGAGGACTTAAACCATTACCCTCTATCTGAAGAGAGGACCCAAACATTACCCTCCATCTGAAGAGAGGAACAAACCATTACCCTCTATCTGAAGAGAGGAACAAACCATTACCCTCTATCTGAAGAGAGGAACAAACCATTACCCTCTATCTGAAGAGAGGACCCAAACCATTACCCTCTATCTGAAGAGGAACAAACCATTACCCTCTATCTGAAGAGAGGACCCAAACATTACCCTCTATCTGAAGAGAGGACTCAAACCATTACCTCTATCTGAAGAGAGGACTCAAACCATTACCCTCTATCTGAAGAGAGGACCCAAACATTACCCTCCATCTGAAGAGAGGAACAAACCATTACCCTCTATCTGAAGAGAGGAACAAACCATTACCCTCTATCTGAAGAGAGGAACAAACCATTACCCTCTATCTGAAGAGAGGACCCAAACCATTACCCTCCATCTGAAGAGACGACCCAAACCATTACCCTCTATCTGAAGAGAGGACCCAACCATTACCCTCCATCTGAAGAGAGGACCCAAACATTACCCTCTATCCGAAGAGGACCCAAACATTACCCTCTATCTGAAGAGAGGACCCAAACATTACCCTCTATCTGAAGAGACGACCCAAACATTACCCTCTATCTGAAGAGGACCCAAACATTACCCTCTATCTGAAGAGAGGACTCAAACCATTACCCTCTATCTGAAGAGAGGACTCAAACCATTACCCTCTATCCTGAAGAGAGGACTCAAACCATTACCCTCTATCTGAAGAGAGGACTCAAACCATTACCCTCTATCTGAAGAGAGGACTCAAACCATTACCCTCTATCTGAAGAGGACCCAAACCATTACCCTCTATCTGAAGAGAGGACCCAAACATTACCCTCTATCTGAAGAGAGGACTCAAACCATTACCCTCTATCTGAAGAGAGGACCCAAACCATTACCCTCTATCTGAAGAGAGGACCCAAACATTACCCTCTATCTGAAGAGAGGACCCAAACCATTACCCTCTATCTGAAGAGGACACAAACCATTACCCTCTATCTGAAGAGAGGACCCAAACCATTACCCTCTATCTGAAGAGAGGACTCAAACCATTACCCTCTATCTGAAGAGAGGACTCAAACCATTACCCTCTATCTGAAGAGAGGACCCAAACATTACCCTCCATCTGAAGAGAGGAACAAACCATTACCCTCTATCTGAAGAGAGGACACAAACCATTACCCTCTATCTGAAGAGAGGAACAAACCATTACCCTCTATCTGAAGAGAGGACCCAAACCATTACCCTCTATCTGAAGAGGAACAAACCATTACCCTCTATCTGAAGAGAGGACCCAAACCATTACCCTCTATCTGAAGAGAGGACTCAAACCATTACCCTCTATCTGAAGAGAGGACTCAAACCATTACCCTCTATCTGAAGAGAGGACCCAAACCATTACCCTCCATCTGAAGAGAGGAACAAACCATTACCCTCTATCTGAAGAGAGGAACAAACCATTACCCTCTATCTGAAGAGACGAACAAACCATTACCCTCTATCTGAAGAGAGGACCCAAACCATTACCCTCCATCTGAAGAGACGACCCAAACCATTACCCTCTATCTGAAGGAGGACCCAACCATTACCCTCCATCTGAAGAGAGGACTCAAACCATTACCCTCTATCTGAAGAGAGGACCCAAACCATTACCCTCTATCTGAAGAGAGGACTCAAACCATTACCCTCTATCTGAAGAGACGACCCAAACCATTACCCTCCATCTGAAGAGGACCCAACCATTATCCTCAGTGGCGTAGATGTAGTTTATCCATTAGCATCTCTACTGTGATGTGTGTTGTAGTGACATGCTAGGCTGTAGTTTATACCATTAGCATCTCTACTGTGATGTGTGTTGTAGTGACATGCTAGGCCGTAGTTTATTCTATTAGCATCTCTACTGTGATGTGTGTTGTAGTGACATGCTAGGCCGTAGTTTATTCCATTAGCATCTCTACTGTGATGTGTGTTGTAGTGACATGCTAGGCCGTAGTTTATTCCATTAGCATCTCTACTGTGATGTGTGTTGTAGTGTCATGCTAGGCTGTAGTTTATACCATTACTCAGCCTCCAGTATTTATGCTGCAGTAGTTTATGTGTCGGGGGGCTAGGGTCAGTCTGTTACATCTGGAGTATTTCTCTTGTCTTATCCGGTGTCCTGTGTGTATTTAAATATGCTCTCTCTAATTCTCTCTTTCTCTCTTTCTGTCTTTCTCTCGGAGGACCTGAGCCCTAGGACCATGCCTCAGGACTACCTGGTATGATGACTCCTTGCTGTCCCCAGTCCACCTGGCCGTGCTGCTGCTCCAGTTTCAACTGTTCTGCCTGCGGCTATGGAACCCTGACCTGTTCACCGGACGTGCTTGTTGCACCCTCGACAACTACTATGATTATTATTATTTGACCATGCTGGTCATTTATGAACATTTTAACATTTTAACATTTTGACCATGTTCTGTTTTAATATCCACCCTGCACAGCCAGAAGAGGACTGGCCACCCCTCATAGCCTGGTTCCTCTCTAGGTTTCTTCCTAGGTTTTTGGCCTTTCTAGGGAGTTTTTCCTAGGGAGTTTTTCCTAGCCACCGTGCTTCTTTCACATGCTTTGCTTGCTGTTTGGGGTTTTAGGCTGGGTTTCTGTACAGCACTTTGAGAATATCAGCTGATGTACGAAGGGCTATATAAAAATAAATTTGATTTGATTTGATTTGATACCATTAGCATCTCTACTGTGATCTGTGTTGTAGTGACATGCTAGGCTGTAGATTATACCATTAGCATCTCTACTGTGATGTGTGTTGTAGTGACATGCTAGGCCGTAGTTTATTCCATTAGCATCTCTACTGTGATCTGTGTTGTAGTGACATGCTAGGCTGTAGTTTATTCCATTAGCATCTCTACTGTGAAGTTTGAGGGCATTTGCTCCACTCCAGAGGTTTACACTGTGAGAGCCTAAAAATACTGATTATCTCAAGTCCTAAATGATCCATTTCCTGTGACCCATAATGCATTAGTCCTCCCAGAGATCCCTCTGATTCACCAAGAATATTAAACCCCATGCTGTTTTCCATTTGGCACCCTATTCCCTATATAATGCACTACTTTGACCAGGGACTATAGTACTCTAGCCAAAAGTAGTGCACTGTATAGGGAATAGGGTGCCATTTTGGACGTACACTGAGAAGCAGAGTGCCACTAACTGCCACCATTACACATAGAAATTTGCTGGTATTCATGTTCACCCAGCCCTCATAATGAGTGAGAGAGAAAGCAAGAGAGAGTGAGAGAGAGAGAGAGAGAGAGAGAGAGAGAGAGAGAAAGCAAGAGAGAGTGAGAGAGAGAGAGAGAGAGAGAGAGAGAGAGAGAGAGAGAGAGAGAGAGAGAGAGAGAGAGAGAGAGAGAGAGAGAGAGAGAGAGAGAGAGAGAGAGAGAGAGAGAGAGAGAGAGAGGAGAGAGAGAGAGAGAGAGAGAGAGAGAGAGAGAGAGAGAGAGAGAGAGAGACAGACAGACAGAGAGAGAGAGAGAGAGAGAGAGAGAGAGAGAGAGAGAGAGAGAGAGAGAGAGAGAGAGGCTGTGGCTGAGCTGCTTTCTCCAAAGACACTCTGGGGGAGTTAAAGAGGGTTCTACATGGAACCCAAAAGGGTTCTCCTATGGGGACAGCTGTAGAACCCTTTTGGAACCATTTTTTCTAAGCACGTAGACTCAGAGACAGGATCTCTCTGAGAGAGTAGACTCCTAGACAGGATCTCTCTGAGAGTAGAGTCAGACAGGATCTCTCTAAGAGAGTAGACTCCTAGACAGGATCTCTCTGAGAGTAGAGTCAGAGACAGGATCTCTCTAAGAGAGTAGAGTCAGAGACAGGATCTCTCTAAGAGAGTAGAGTCAGAGACAGGATCTCTCTAAGAGAGTAGAGTCAGAGACAGGATCTCTCTAAGAGAGTAGAGTCAGACAGGATCTCTCTAAGAGAGTAGACTCCTAAACAGGATCTCTCTGAGAGTAGAGTCAGAGACAGGATCTCTCTAAGAGAGTAGAGTCAGAGACAGGATCTCTCTAAGAGAGTAGAGTCAGACAGGATCTCTCTAAGAGAGTAGACTCCTAGACAGGATCTCTCTGAGAGTAGAGCTCAGAGACAGGATCTCTCTAAGAGAGTAGAGTCAGACAGGATCTCTCTGAGAGTAGACTCCTCTAGACAGGATCTCTCTGAGAGTAGACTCCTAGACAGGATCTCTCTGAGAGTAGATCTCCTAGACAGGATCTCTCTAAGAGAGTAGAGTCAGACAGGATCTCTGAGAGTAGACTCCTAGACAGGATCTCTCTGAGAGTAGAGTCAGAGGACAGGATCTCTCTAAGAGAGTAGAGTCAGAGACAGGATCTCTCTAAGAGAGTAGGAGTCCTGACAGGATCTCTCTAAGAGAGTAGAACTCCTAGACAGGATCTCTCTAGAGAGTAGAGTCAGACGACAGGATCTCTCTAAGAGAAGTAGAGTCAGACAGGATCTCTCTGAGAGTAGACTCCTAGACAGGATCTCTCTGAGAGTAGACTCCTAGACAGGATCTCTCTAAGAGAGTAGAGTCAGACAGGATCTCTCTGAGAGTAGACTCCTAGACAGGATCTCTCTGAGAGTAGAGTCAGAGACAGGATCTCTCTAAGAGAGTAGAGTCAGAGACAGGATCTCTCTAAGAGAGTAGAGTCAGACAGGATCTCTCTAAGAGAGTAGAGTCAGAGACAGGATCTCTCTAAGAGAGTAGAGTCAGACAGGATCTCTCTAGAGAGTAGAGTCAGAGACAGGATCTCTCTGAGAGTAGACTCCTAGACAGGATCTCTCTAAGAGAGTAGAGTCAGACAGGATCTCTCTGAGAGTAGAGTCAGAGACAGGATCTCTCTAAGAGAGTAGAGTCAGAGACAGGATCTCTCTAAGAGAGTAGCGTCAGACAGGATCTCTCTAAGAGAGTAGAGTCAGAGACAGGATCTCTCTGAGAGTAGACTCCTAGACAGGATCTCTCAAAGAGAGTAGAGTCAGACAGAATCTCTCTGAGAGTAGAGTCAGACAGGATCTCTCTAAGAGAGTAGAGTCAGACAGGATCTCTCTGAGAGTAGACTCCTAGACAGGATCTCTCTGAGAGTAGAGTCAGAGACAGGATCTCTCTAAGAGAGTAGAGTCAGACAGGATCTCTCTGAGAGTAGACTCCTAGAGAAGATCTCTCTGAGAGTAGAGTCAGAGACAGGATCTCTCTAAGAGAGTAGAGTCAGACAGGATCTCTCTGAGAGTAGAGTCAGAGACAGGATCTCTCTAAGAGAGTAGAGTCAGAGACAGGATCTCTCTAGAGAGTAGAGTCAGACAGGATCTCTCTAAGAGAGTAGAGTCAGACAGGATCTCTCTAAGAGAGTAGAGTCAGACAGGATCTCTCTAAGAGAGTAGAATCAGACAGGATCTCTCTAAGAGAGTAGAGTCAGACAGGATCTCTCTAAGAGAGTAGAGTCAGACAGGATCTCTCTAAGAGAGTAGAGTCAGAGACAGGATCTCTCTGAGAGTAGACTCCTAGACAGGATCTCTCTGAGAGTAGAGTCAGAGACAGGATCTCTCTAAGAGAGTAGAGTCAGACAGGATCTCTCTGAGAGTAGAGTCAGAGACAGGATCTCTCTAAGAGAGTAGAGTCAGAGACAGGATCTCTCTAAGAGAGTAGAGTCAGACAGGATCTCTCTAAGAGAGTAGAGTCAGACAGGATCTCTCTGAGAGTAGAGTCAGAGACAGGATCTCTCTAAGAGAGTAGAGTCAGACAGGATCTCTCTGAGAGTAGAGTCAGAGACAGGATCTCTCTAAGAGAGTAGAGTCAGAGACAGGATCTCTCTAAGAGAGTAGAGTCAGACAGGATCTCTCTAAGAGAGTAGAGTCAGAGACAGGATCTCTCTGAGAGTAGACTCCTAGACAGGATCTCTCAAAGAGAGTAGAGTCAGACAGAATCTCTCTGAGAGTAGAGTCAGAGACAGGATCTCTCTGAGAGTAGACTCCTAGACAGGATCTCTCTAAGAGAGTAGAGTCAGACAGGATCTCTCTGAGAGTAGACTCCTAGACAGGATCTCTCTGAGAGTAGAGTCAGAGACAGGATCTCTCTAAGAGAGTAGAGTCAGACAGGATCTCTCTGAGAGTAGACTCCTAGACAGGATCTCTCTGAGAGTAGAGTCAGAGACAGGATCTCTCTAAGAGAGTAGAGTCAGACAGGATCTCTCTGAGAGTAGAGTCAGAGACAGGATCTCTCTAAGAGAGTAGAGTCAGAGACAGGATCTCTCTAAGAGAGTAGAGTCAGACAGGATCTCTCTAAGAGAGTAGAGTCAGACAGGATCTCTCTAAGAGAGTAGAGTCAGAGACAGGATCTCTCTAAGAGATTTTTCTTTTTTGTCGTCTTCTTTCTTTCTTTCTTTCTTTCGTATCACTCGCTCAGCTCCATCATTCCTCACCCCACTATCTTCATCTCTCTCTCTTCCTCCATCTCTTTCTCTCTCTCTCTCTCTCTCTCTCTCTCTCTCTCTCTCTCTCTCTCCCTCTCTCTCTCTCTCTCTCCCTCTCTCTCTCTCTCTCTCTCTCTCTCTCGCTCTCTCTCTCTCCCCCTCTCCCTCTCTCTCCCTCTCAGCCCTCTTTCTCTCTATTACAGCTTCTAGCTGTCTTGTGTATTCAGTCCATTGTGAGCTGCTTTGATGGACTACTATTACATCAGTAATTGACTACAGTCAGGAAGACAAAACACCAAGTGTCAGTCACTAGGCTGTCTGTGCTTCTCTCTCCCCGGCTTAATGGGCCTTTCATAGTTTATGATAGTAATTACCCAACAAAACAAAACAAAAATAAATATAAAATTGACTGCTTTGACGTCATTGAACTGGGTTTTCATTAATAGGAGGTCATCGTAACAGTGAGGAAATGTGTGATGCCTTTTTAACAAGCAAAGAATCCATAGGAAGATAATGGATATAGATCCTGGTCTAAAGTAGTGCACTACATAGGGAATAGGGTGGCATAGGGCTCTGGTCTAAAGTAGTGCACTATATAGGGAATAGGGTGCCATAGGGCTCTGGACTAAAGTAGTGCACTACATAGGGAATAGGGTGCCATAGGGCTCTGGTCTAAAGTAGTGCACTATATAGAGAATAGGGTGCCATAGGGCTCTGGTCTAAAGTAGTGCACTATATAGGGAATAGGGTGCCATAGGGCTCTGGTCTAAAGTAGTGCACTATATAGGGAATAGGGTGCCATAGGGTTCTGGTCTAAAGTAGTGCACTATATAGGGAATAGGGTGCCATAGGGCTCTGGTCTAAAGTAGTGCACTATATAGGGAATAGGGTGCCATAGGGCTCTGGTCTAAAGTAGTGCACTATATAGGGAATAGTGTTCCATAGTAGTGAGTGGAGTTACTAACAGACTGTAGTATACAGGGTTAATAACACAACAATATAATAACACTAGGGTTAATAACACAACAATATAATAACACTAGGGTTAATAACACAACAATATAATAACACTAGGGTTAATAACACAACAATATAATAACACTAGGGTTAAACACAACAATATAATACCACTAGGGTTAAACACAACAATATAATACCACTAGGGTTAAACACAACAATATAATACCACTAGGGTTAAACACAACAATATAATACCACTAGGGTTAAACACAACAATATAATAACACTAGGGTTAAACACAACAATATAATAACACTAGGGTTAATAACACAACAATATAATACCACTAGGGTTAAACACAACAATATAATACCACTAGGGTTAATAACACAACAATATAATACCACTAGGGTTAATAACACAACAATATAATACCACTAGGGTTAAACACAACAATATAATACCACTAGGGTTAACAACACAACAATATAATACCACTAGGGTTAATAACACAACAATATAATACCACTAGGGTTAAACACAACAATATAATACCACTAGGGTTAAACACAACAATATAATACCACTAGGGTTAATAACACAACAATATAATACCACTAGGGTTAATAACACAACAATATAATACCACTAGGGTTAAACACAACAATATAATACCACTAGGGTTAATAACACAACAATATAATACCACTAGGGTTAAACACAACAATATAATAACACTAGGGTTAAACACAACAATATAATACCACTAGGGTTAAACACAACAATATAATACCACTAGGGTTAATAACACAACAATATAATACCACTAGGGTTAATAACACAACAATATAATACCACTAGGGTTAAACACAACAATATAATACCACTAGGGTTAACAACACAACAATATAATACCACTAGGGTTAATAACACAACAATATAATACCACTAGGGTTAAACACAACAATATAATACCACTAGGGTTAACAACACAACAATATAATACCACTAGGGTTAAACACAACAATATAATAACACTAGGGTTAATAACACAACAATATAATACCACTAGGGTTAATAACACAACAATATAATACCACTAGGGTTAAACACAA
>NC_138304.1:107468597-107561097 GCF_965601325.2 Salmo salar
GACCTGTAGCCTGTAGTCACTAGGTTAACACCATAGACCTGTAGCCACTAGGTTAACACCATAGACCTGTAGTCACTAGGTTAACACCATAGACCTGTAGTCACTAGGTTAACACCATAGACCTGTAGCCACTAGGTTAACACCATAGACCTGTAGTCACTAGGTTAACACCATAGACCTGTAGTCACTAGGTTAACACCATAGACCTGTAGTCACTAGGTTAACACCATAGACCTGTAGCCACTAGGTTAACACCATAGACCTGTAGCCTGTAGTCACTAGGTTAACACCATAGACCTGTAGCCTGTAGTCACTAGGTTAACACCATAGACCTGTAGCCTGTAGTCACTAGGTTAACACCATAGACCTGTAGCCACTAGGTTAACACCATAGACCTGTAGTCACTAGGTTAACACCATAGACCTGTAGCCTGTAGTCACTAGGTTAACACCATAGACCTGTAGCCACTAGGTTAACACCATAGACCTGTAGTCACTAGGTTAACACCATAGACCTGTAGTCACTAGGTTAACACCATAGACCTGTAGCCTGTAGTCACTAGGTTAACACCATAGACCTGTAGCCTGTAGTCACTAGGTTAACACCATAGACCTGTAGCCACTAGGTTAACACCATAGACCTGTAGTCACTAGGTTAACACCATAGACCTGTAGTCACTAGGTTAACACCATAGACCTGTAGTCACTAGGTTAACACCATAGACCTGTAGCCTGTAGTCACTAGGTTAACACCATAGACCTGTAGCCTGTAGTCACTAGGTTAACACCATAGACCTGTTGCCACTAGGTTAACACCATAGACCTGTAGTCACTAGGTTAACACCATAGACCTGTAGTCACTAGGTTAACACCATAGACCTGTAGTCACTAGGTTAACACCATAGACCTGTAGCCTGTAGTCACTAGGTTAACACCATAGACCTGTAGCCACTAGGTTAACACCATAGACCTGTAGTCACTAGGTTAACACCATAGACCTGTAGTCACTAGGTTAACACCATAGACCCGTAGTCACTAGGTTAACACCATAGACCTGTAGTCACTAGGTTAACACCATAGACCTGTAGTCACTAGGTTAACACCATAGACCCGTAGTCACTAGGTTAACACCATAGACCTGTAGTCACTAGGTTAACACCATAGACCTGTAGTCACTAGGTTAACACCATAGACCTGTAGTCACTAGGTTAACACCATAGACCTGTAGTCACTAGTTTAACACCATAGACCTGTAGCCTGTAGTCACTAGGTTAAAACCATAGACCTGTAGCCTGTAGTCACTAGGTTAACACCATAGACCTGTAGTCACTAGGTTAACACCATAGACCTGTAGCCACTAGGTTAACACCATCGACCTGTAGTCACTAGGTTAACACCATAGACATGTAGCCTGTAGTCACTAGGTTAACACCATAGATCTGTAGTCACTAGGTTAACACCATAGATCTGTAGCCACTAGGTTAACACCATAGATCTGTAGTCACTAGGTTAACACCATAGACCTGTAGTCACTAGGTTAACACCATAGACCTGTAGTCACTAGGTTAACACCATAGACCTGTAGTCACTAGGTTAACACCATAGACCTGTAGCCACTAGGTTAACACCATAGACCTGTAGTCACTAGGTTAACACCATAGACCTGTAGTCACTAGGTTAACACCATAGACCTGTAGCCTGTAGTCACTAGGTTAACACCATAGACCTGTAGCCACTAGGTTAACACCATAGACCTGTAGTCACTAGGTTAACACCATAGACCTGTAGTCACTAGGTTAACACCATAGACCTGTAGCCTGTAGTCACTAGGTTAACACCATAGACCTGTAGCCTGTAGTCACTAGGTTAACACCATAGACCTGTAGCCACTAGGTTAACACCATAGACCTGTAGTCACTAGGTTAACACCATAGACCTGTAGTCACTAGGTTAACACCATAGATAGACCTGTAGTCACTAGGTTAACACCATAGATAGACCTGTAGTCACTAGGTTAACACCATAGACCTGTAGTCACTAGGTTAACACCATAGACCTGTAGTCACTAGGTTAACACCATAGACCTGTAGCCTGTAGTCACTAGGTTAACACCATAGACCTGTAGCCTGTAGTCACTAGGTTAACACCATAGACCTGTAGCCTGTAGTCACTAGGTTAACACCATAGACCTGTAGCCTGTAGTCACTAGGTTAACACCATAGACCTGTAGCCACTAGGTTAACACCATAGACCTGTAGCCACTAGGTTAACACCATAGACCTGTAGCCTGTAGTCACTAGGTTAACACCATAGACCTGTAGCCACTAGGTTAACACCATAGACCTGTAGTCACTAGGTTAACACCATAGACCTGTAGTCACTAGGTTAACACCATAGACCTGTAGCCACTAGGTTAACACCATAGACCTGTAGTCACTAGGTTAACACCATAGACCTGTAGTCACTAGGTTAACACCATAGACCTGTAGTCACTAGGTTAACACCATAGACCTGTAGCCACTAGGTTAACACCATAGACCTGTAGCCTGTAGTCACTAGGTTAACACCATAGACCTGTAGCCTGTAGTCACTAGGTTAACACCATAGACCTGTAGCCTGTAGTCACTAGGTTAACACCATAGACCTGTAGCCACTAGGTTAACACCATAGACCTGTAGTCACTAGGTTAACACCATAGACCTGTAGCCTGTAGTCACTAGGTTAACACCATAGACCTGTAGCCACTAGGTTAACACCATAGACCTGTAGTCACTAGGTTAACACCATAGACCTGTAGTCACTAGGTTAACACCATAGACCTGTAGCCTGTAGTCACTAGGTTAACACCATAGACCTGTAGC
The DNA here is from genome assembly GCF_965601325.2 of Salmo salar. Taxonomy (NCBI): domain Eukaryota; kingdom Metazoa; phylum Chordata; class Actinopteri; order Salmoniformes; family Salmonidae; genus Salmo; species Salmo salar. Next base: position 107,471,458 of record NC_138304.1, read on the forward strand.
CTGTAGTCACTAGGTTAACACCATAGACCTGTAGCCACTAGGTTAACACCATAGACCTGTAGTCACTAGGTTAACACCATAGACCTGTAGTCACTAGGTTAACACCATAGACCTGTAGTCACTAGGTTAACACCATAGACCTGTAGCCTGTAGTCACTAGGTTAACACCATAGACCTGTAGCCTGTAGTCACTAGGTTAACACCATAGACCTGTTGCCACTAGGTTAACACCATAGACCTGTAGTCACTAGGTTAACACCATAGACCTGTAGTCACTAGGTTAACACCATAGACCTGTAGTCACTAGGTTAACACCATAGACCTGTAGCCTGTAGTCACTAGGTTAACACCATAGACCTGTAGCCACTAGGTTAACACCATAGACCTGTAGTCACTAGGTTAACACCATAGACCTGTAGTCACTAGGTTAACACCATAGACCCGTAGTCACTAGGTTAACACCATAGACCTGTAGTCACTAGGTTAACACCATAGACCTGTAGTCACTAGGTTAACACCATAGACCCGTAGTCACTAGGTTAACACCATAGACCTGTAGTCACTAGGTTAACACCATAGACCTGTAGTCACTAGGTTAACACCATAGACCTGTAGTCACTAGGTTAACACCATAGACCTGTAGTCACTAGTTTAACACCATAGACCTGTAGCCTGTAGTCACTAGGTTAAAACCATAGACCTGTAGCCTGTAGTCACTAGGTTAACACCATAGACCTGTAGTCACTAGGTTAACACCATAGACCTGTAGCCACTAGGTTAACACCATCGACCTGTAGTCACTAGGTTAACACCATAGACATGTAGCCTGTAGTCACTAGGTTAACACCATAGATCTGTAGTCACTAGGTTAACACCATAGATCTGTAGCCACTAGGTTAACACCATAGATCTGTAGTCACTAGGTTAACACCATAGACCTGTAGTCACTAGGTTAACACCATAGACCTGTAGTCACTAGGTTAACACCATAGACCTGTAGTCACTAGGTTAACACCATAGACCTGTAGCCACTAGGTTAACACCATAGACCTGTAGTCACTAGGTTAACACCATAGACCTGTAGTCACTAGGTTAACACCATAGACCTGTAGCCTGTAGTCACTAGGTTAACACCATAGACCTGTAGCCACTAGGTTAACACCATAGACCTGTAGTCACTAGGTTAACACCATAGACCTGTAGTCACTAGGTTAACACCATAGACCTGTAGTCACTAGGTTAACACCATAGACCTGTAGCCTGTAGTCACTAGGTTAACACCATAGACCTGTAGCCACTAGGTTAACACCATAGACCTGTAGTCACTAGGTTAACACCATAGACCTGTAGTCACTAGGTTAACACCATAGACCCGTAGTCACTAGGTTAACACCATAGACCTGTAGTCACTAGGTTAACACCATAGACCTGTAGTCACTAGGTTAACACCATAGACCCGTAGTCACTAGGTTAACACCATAGACCTGTAGTCACTAGGTTAACACCATAGACCTGTAGTCACTAGGTTAACACCATAGACCTGTAGTCACTAGGTTAACACCATAGACCTGTAGTCACTAGTTTAACACCATAGACCTGTAGCCTGTAGTCACTAGGTTAAAACCATAGACCTGTAGCCTGTAGTCACTAGGTTAACACCATAGACCTGTAGTCACTAGGTTAACACCATAGACCTGTAGCCACTAGGTTAACACCATCGACCTGTAGTCACTAGGTTAACACCATAGACATGTAGCCTGTAGTCACTAGGTTAACACCATAGATCTGTAGTCACTAGGTTAACACCATAGATCTGTAGCCACTAGGTTAACACCATAGATCTGTAGTCACTAGGTTAACACCATAGACCTGTAGTCACTAGGTTAACACCATAGACCTGTAGTCACTAGGTTAACACCATAGACCTGTAGTCACTAGGTTAACACCATAGACCTGTAGCCACTAGGTTAACACCATAGACCTGTAGTCACTAGGTTAACACCATAGACCTGTAGTCACTAGGTTAACACCATAGACCTGTAGCCTGTAGTCACTAGGTTAACACCATAGACCTGTAGCCACTAGGTTAACACCATAGACCTGTAGTCACTAGGTTAACACCATAGACCTGTAGTCACTAGGTTAACACCATAGACCTGTAGCCTGTAGTCACTAGGTTAACACCATAGACCTGTAGCCTGTAGTCACTAGGTTAACACCATAGACCTGTAGCCACTAGGTTAACACCATAGACCTGTAGTCACTAGGTTAACACCATAGACCTGTAGTCACTAGGTTAACACCATAGATAGACCTGTAGTCACTAGGTTAACACCATAGATAGACCTGTAGTCACTAGGTTAACACCATAGACCTGTAGTCACTAGGTTAACACCATAGACCTGTAGTCACTAGGTTAACACCATAGACCTGTAGCCTGTAGTCACTAGGTTAACACCATAGACCTGTAGCCTGTAGTCACTAGGTTAACACCATAGACCTGTAGCCTGTAGTCACTAGGTTAACACCATAGACCTGTAGCCTGTAGTCACTAGGTTAACACCATAGACCTGTAGCCACTAGGTTAACACCATAGACCTGTAGCCACTAGGTTAACACCATAGACCTGTAGCCTGTAGTCACTAGGTTAACACCATAGACCTGTAGCCACTAGGTTAACACCATAGACCTGTAGTCACTAGGTTAACACCATAGACCTGTAGTCACTAGGTTAACACCATAGACCTGTAGCCACTAGGTTAACACCATAGACCTGTAGTCACTAGGTTAACACCATAGACCTGTAGTCACTAGGTTAACACCATAGACCTGTAGTCACTAGGTTAACACCATAGACCTGTAGCCACTAGGTTAACACCATAGACCTGTAGCCTGTAGTCACTAGGTTAACACCATAGACCTGTAGCCTGTAGTCACTAGGTTAACACCATAGACCTGTAGCCTGTAGTCACTAGGTTAACACCATAGACCTGTAGCCACTAGGTTAACACCATAGACCTGTAGTCACTAGGTTAACACCATAGACCTGTAGCCTGTAGTCACTAGGTTAACACCATAGACCTGTAGCCACTAGGTTAACACCATAGACCTGTAGTCACTAGGTTAACACCATAGACCTGTAGTCACTAGGTTAACACCATAGACCTGTAGCCTGTAGTCACTAGGTTAACACCATAGACCTGTAGCCTGTAGTCACTAGGTTAACACCATAGACCTGTAGCCACTAGGTTAACACCATAGACCTGTAGTCACTAGGTTAACACCATAGACCTGTAGTCACTAGGTTAACACCATAGACCTGTAGTCACTAGGTTAACACCATAGACCTGTAGCCTGTAGTCACTAGGTTAACACCATAGACCTGTAGCCTGTAGTCACTAGGTTAACACCATAGACCTGTTGCCACTAGGTTAACACCATAGACCTGTAGTCACTAGGTTAACACCATAGACCTGTAGTCACTAGGTTAACACCATAGACCTGTAGTCACTAGGTTAACACCATAGACCTGTAGCCTGTAGTCACTAGGTTAACACCATAGACCTGTAGCCACTAGGTTAACACCATAGACCTGTAGTCACTAGGTTAACACCATAGACCTGTAGTCACTAGGTTAACACCATAGACCCGTAGTCACTAGGTTAACACCATAGACCTGTAGTCACTAGGTTAACACCATAGACCTGTAGTCACTAGGTTAACACCATAGACCCGTAGTCACTAGGTTAACACCATAGACCTGTAGTCACTAGGTTAACACCATAGACCTGTAGTCACTAGGTTAACACCATAGACCTGTAGTCACTAGGTTAACACCATAGACCTGTAGTCACTAGTTTAACACCATAGACCTGTAGCCTGTAGTCACTAGGTTAAAACCATAGACCTGTAGCCTGTAGTCACTAGGTTAACACCATAGACCTGTAGTCACTAGGTTAACACCATAGACCTGTAGCCACTAGGTTAACACCATCGACCTGTAGTCACTAGGTTAACACCATAGACATGTAGCCTGTAGTCACTAGGTTAACACCATAGATCTGTAGTCACTAGGTTAACACCATAGATCTGTAGCCACTAGGTTAACACCATAGATCTGTAGTCACTAGGTTAACACCATAGACCTGTAGTCACTAGGTTAACACCATAGACCTGTAGTCACTAGGTTAACACCATAGACCTGTAGTCACTAGGTTAACACCATAGACCTGTAGCCACTAGGTTAACACCATAGACCTGTAGTCACTAGGTTAACACCATAGACCTGTAGTCACTAGGTTAACATCATAGACCTGTAGCCTGTAGTCACTAGGTTAACACCATAGACCTGTAGCCACTAGGTTAACACCATAGACCTGTAGTCACTAGGTTAACACCATAGACCTGTAGTCACTAGGTTAACACCATAGACCTGTAGCCTGTAGTCACTAGGTTAACACCATAGACCTGTAGCCTGTAGTCACTAGGTTAACACCATAGACCTGTAGCCACTAGGTTAACACCATAGACCTGTAGTCACTAGGTTAACACCATAGACCTGTAGTCACTAGGTTAACACCATAGACCTGTAGTCACTAGGTTAACACCATAGACCTGTAGCCTGTAGTCACTAGGTTAACACCATAGACCTGTAGCCACTAGGTTAACACCATAGACCTGTAGTCACTAGGTTAACACCATAGACCTGTAGCCTGTAGTCACTAGGTTAACACCATAGACCTGTAGTCACTAGGTTAACACCATAGACCTGTAGTCACTAGGTTAACACCATAGACCTGTAGCCTGTAGTCACTAGGTTAACACCATAGACCTGTAGCCACTAGGTTAACACCATAGACCTGTAGTCACTAGGTTAACACCATAGACCTGTAGTCACTAGGTTAACACCATAGACCCGTAGTCACTAGGTTAACACCATAGACCTGTAGTCACTAGGTTAACACCATAGACCTGTAGTCACTAGGTTAACACCATAGACCCGTAGTCACTAGGTTAACACCATAGACCTGTAGTCACTAGGTTAACACCATAGACCTGTAGTCACTAGGTTAACACCATAGACCTGTAGTCACTAGGTTAACACCATAGACCTGTAGTCACTAGGTTAACACCATAGACCTGTAGCCTGTAGTCACTAGGTTAAAACCATAGACCTGTAGCCTGTAGTCACTAGGTTAACACCATAGACCTGTAGTCACTAGGTTAACACCATAGACCTGTAGCCTGTAGTCACTAGGTTAAAACCATAGACCTGTAGCCTGTAGTCACTAGGTTAACACCATAGACCTGTAGTCACTAGGTTAACACCATAGACCTGTAGCCACTAGGTTAACACCATCGACCTGTAGTCACTAGGTTAACACCATAGACATGTAGCCTGTAGTCACTAGGTTAACACCATAGATCTGTAGTCACTAGGTTAACACCATAGATCTGTAGCCACTAGGTTAACACCATAGACCTGTAGTCACTAGGTTAACACCATAGACCTGTAGTCACTAGGTTAACACCATAGACCTGTAGTCACTAGGTTAACACCATAGACCTGTAGCCACTAGGTTAACACCATAGACCTGTAGTCACTAGGTTAACACCATAGACCTGTAGTCACTAGGTTAACACCATAGACCTGTAGCCTGTAGTCACTAGGTTAACACCATAGACCTGTAGTCACTATGTTAACACCATAGACCTGTAGCCACTAGGTTAACACCATAGACCTGTAGTCACTAGGTTAACACCATAGATAGACCTGTAGTCACTAGGTTAACACCATAGACCTGTAGTCACTAGGCTAACACCATAGACCTGTAGCCTGTAGTCACTAGGTTAACACCATAGACCTGTAGCCTGTAGTCACTAGGTTAACACCATAGACCTGTAGCCTGTAGTCACTAGGTTAACACCATAGACCTGTAGTCACTAGGTTAACACCATAGACCTGTAGTCACTAGGTTAACACCATAGACCTGTAGTCACTAGGTTAACACCATAGACCTGTAGTCACTAGGTTAACACCATAGACCTGTAGTCACTAGGTTAACACCATAGACCTGTAGCCCTGTAGTCACTAGGTTAACACCATAGACCTGTAGTCACTAGGTTAACACCATAGACCTGTAGCCTGTAGTCACTAGGTTAACACCATAGACCTGTAGCCTGTAGTCACTAGGTTAACACCATAGACCTGTAGTCACTATGTTAACACCATAGACCTGTAGCCACTAGGTTAACACCATAGACCTGTAGTCACTAGGTTAACACCATAGATAGACCTGTAGTCACTAGGTTAACACCATAGACCTTTAGTCACTAGGCTAACACCATAGACCTGTAGCCTGTAGTCACTAGGTTAACACCATAGACCTGTAGCCTGTAGTCACTAGGTTAACACCATAGACCTGTAGCCTGTAGTCACTAGGTTAACACCATAGACCTGTAGCCACTAGGTTAACACCATAGACCTGTAGTCACTAGGTTAACACCATAGACCTGTACTCACTAGGTTAACACCATAGACCTGTAGTCACTAGGTTAACACCATAGACCTCACAACATGTTCTGTAGCCACACACAGACTGTCCTGTCCCCAGTGCCTCACCATACACACAGACGGTCCTTTCCCCCCTCACCATACACACAGACAGTCCTTTCCCCCCTCACCATACACACAGACCTCTCCTCCGTCACACAGACCTCTCCCCCCTCACACAGACCTCTCCCCCCTCACACAGACCTCTCCCCCCTCACACAGACCTCTCCCCCCCTCACACAGACCTCTCCCCTCTCACACAGACCTCTCCCCCCTCACACAGACCTCTCCCCGTCACACAGACCTCTCCCCCCCTCACACAGACCTCTCCCCCGTCACACAGACCTCTCCCCCCTCACACAGACCTCTCCCCCCTCACACAGACCTCTCCCCCTCACACAGACCTCTCCCCCGTCACACAGACCTCTCCCCGTCACACAGACCTCTCCCCCCTCACACAGACCTCTCCCCCCTCACACAGATCTCTCCCCCCTCACACAGACCTCTCCCCCATCACACAGACCTCTCCCCCGTCACACAGACCTCTCCCCCTCACACAGACCTCTCCCCCTCACACAGACCTCTCCCCCGTCACACAGACCTCTCCCCCGTCACACAGACCTCTCCCCCTCACACAGACCTCTCCCCCCTCACACAGACCTCTCCCCATGCTCCCCCATTTACCTCTTACTGACAACAGACCACCTACAGCAATACCACCACAACCTCCATTTCTGCTTAACATCAGATGCGTCCCAAGTGTTACCCTATTCCCTATACAGCTCTACATTAGCCTCATGATAACACAGCTCTTCATTAGCCTCATTATAATACAGCTCTACATTAGCCTCATGATAACACAGCTCTACGTTAGCCTCATGATAACACAGCTCTACATTAGCCTCATGATAATACAGCTCTACATTAGCCTCATGATAACACAGCTCTACATTAGCCTCATGATAACACAGCTCTACATTAGCCTCATGATAACACAGCTCTACATTAGCCTCATGATAACACAGCTCTACATTAGCCTCATGATAACACAGCTCTTCATTAGCCTCATGATAACACAGCTCTACATTAGCCTCATGATAACACAGCTCTACATTAGCCTCATGATAACACAGCTCTACATTAGCCTCATGATAACACAGCTCTTCATTAGCCTCATGATAACACAGCTCTACATTAGCCTCATGATAACACAGCTCTACATTAGCCTCATGATAACACAGCTCTACATTAGCCTCATGATAACACAGCTCTTCATTAGACTCATGATAACACAGCTCTACATTAGCCTCATGATAATACAGCTCTACATTAGCCTCATGATAACACAGCTCTACATTATTCTCATGATAACACAGCTCTACATTAGCCTCATGATAACACAGCTCTTCATTAGCGTCATGATAACACAGCTCTACATTAGCCTCATGATAACACAGCTCTACATTAGCCTCATGATAACACAGCTCTACATTAGCCTCATGATAATACAGCTCTACATTAGCCTCGTGAGAATACATGGTAGCTACCGAAACCTGTTCAGAGAGCGAATGTAGAGTGAGTGGCAGAAGCAATGGAACAAATGAATAATTATTCTGCAGGTCAGCTACCCCTCTAAGGCCGATGTCCACGCCCCCCCCCCCCCCCCCCCCCACACTTGAAATCGAATTAGCATAATAAAGAAATCTCCATAAAAATCTGTCAGTTTAAGAGATACATGTTTTTCATTGTATGTGTCTCAATCCACCACATCCACCAGTGTCGCATTTATGCATCTGAGGTGAAAGGTGACAGAGCTAGAGAAGAGTGTTTGTCAGACCATGAGACATCCCAGAAATAGGTCTTGTCAGAAAAACAGCGGTAGCGTCCGAACGATTTGGCCTACAAACTATTTGGCATACAAACTACATACTATTATGGTTTGGTTTACAAACTTTTTGGCATACAAACTACAAACTATTATGGTTTGGACTACAAACTATTTGGCATACAAACTACAAACTATTATGGTTTGGTCTACAAACTATTATGGTTTGGTCTACAAACTATTTGGCATACAAACTACAAACTATTATGGTTTGGACTACAAACTATTTGGCATACAAACTACATACTATTATGGTTTGGTCTACAAACTATTTGGCATACAAACTACATACTATTATGACCCCTCGATGGACAGATGAGACTCTCACGAACATGGTGTTCTCCGTCTTGCACTACGACCTCCACAAGTGTCAGGAGACTCGTCTGAAGTCGGTACAGCCGATCTGCCAACTTCTGTCTGTAGCGTCCCAACAGTTTGGGCTACACACTAATATGACCCCTCTGTGGAAAGGTGAGGCTCTCACGGATATTTAGATGTCAGGTGTTTTGTTCTTGGACACCCACAGACCTCACAAGACTCGTCTGACAGTCCCCACGGTACCAGTTGTATATGGAGACTGTTTAGTTCTAACAATATGGAGATAAATACATGTAAAAAACTAATACAGATGTTTCCTGATCTTTCTTCTATAACTCAGATATCAAATAAAATAAAATGTTATTAGTCACATGAGCCGAATACAACAGGTGTAGTAGACCTTACAGTGAAATGCTCAATACAACAGGTGTAGTAGACCTCACAGTGAAATGCTGAATACAACAGGTGTAGTAGACCTTACAGTGAAATGCTGAATACAACAGGTGTAGTAGACCTTACAGTGAAATGCTGAATACAACAGGTGTAGTAGACCTCACAGTGAAATGCTGAATACAACAGGTGTAGTAGACCTTACAGTGAAATGCTGAATACAACAGGTGTAGTAGACCTCACAGTGAAATGCTGAATACAACAGGTGTAGTAGACCTCACAGTGAAATGCTGAATACAACAGGTGTAGTAGACCTCACAGTGAAATGCTGAATACAACAGGTGTAGTAGACCTTACAGTGAAATGCTGAATACAACAGGTGTAGTAGACCTCACAGTGAAATGCTGAATACAACAGGTGTAGTAGACCTTACAGTGAAATGCTGAATACAACAGGTGTAGTAGACCTCACAGTGAAATGCTCAATACAACAGGTGTAGTAGACCTCACAGTGAAATGCTGAATACAACAGGTGTAGTGGACCTCACAGTGAAATGCTGAATACAACAGGTGTAGTAGACCTCACAGTGAAATGCTGAATACAACAGGTGTAGTAGACCTCACAGTGAAATGCTGAATACAACAGGTGTAGTAGACCTCACAGTGAAATGCTGAATACAACAGGTGTAGTAGACCTTACAGTGAAATGCTGAATACAACAGGTGTAGTAGACCTCACAGTGAAATGCTGAATACAACAGGTGTAGTAGACCTTACAGTGAAATGCTGAATACAACAGGTGTAGTAGACCTCACAGTGAAATGCTGAATACAACAGGTGTAGTAGACCTTACAGTGAAATGCTGAATACAACAGGTGTAGTAGACCTCACAGTGAAATGCTGAATACAACAGGTGTAGTAGACCTTACAGTGAAATGCTCAATACAACAGGTGTAGTAGACCTTACAGTGAAATGCTGAATACAACAGGTGTAGTAGACCTTACAGTGAAATGCTGAATACAACAGGTGTAGTAGACCTCACAGTGAAATGCTGAATACAACAGGTGTAGTAGACCTCACAGTGAAATGCTGAATACAACAGGTGTAGTAGACCTCACAGTGAAATGCTGAATACAACAGGTGTAGTAGACCTTACAGTGAAATGCTGAATACAACAGGTGTAGTAGACCTTACAGTGAAATGCTGAATACAACAGGTGTAGTAGACCTTACAGTGAAATGCTGAATACAACAGGTGTAGTAGACCTTACAGTGAAATGCTGAATACAACAGGGCAGTGAAATGCTTAATTACGAGACCTTAACTAACAATGCAGTTACATTTTTTTTAAAGAATACGAATAAGAATAAGAAATAAAAGTAACAAGTAATTATAGAGCAGCAGTAAAATAACAATAGCGAGACGATATACAGGGGTACCGGTACAGAGTCAATGTGGAGGGTATATACAGGGTGTTACGGTACAGAGTCAATGTGGAGGCTATATACAGGGGGTACCGGTACAGAGTCAATGTGGAGGCTATATACAGGGGGTACCGGTACAGAGTCAATGTGGAGGCTATATACAGGGGGTACCGGTACAGAGTCAATGTGGAGGCTATATACAGGGGGTACCGGTACAGAGTCAATGTGGAGGCTATATACAGGGTGTTACGGTACCGAGTCAATGTGGAGGCTATATACAGGGTATTACGGTACAGAGTCAATGTGGAGGCTATATACAGGGGGTACCGGTACAGAGTCAATGTGGAGGGTATATACAGGGTGTTACGGTACAGAGTCAATGTGGAGGCTATATACAGGGGGTACTGGTACAGAGTCAATGTGGAGGCTATATACAGGGGGTACCAGTACAGAGTCAATGTGGAGGCTATATACAGGGGGTACCGGTACAGAGTCAATGTGGAGGCTATATACAGGGGGTACCGGTACAGAGTCAATGTGGAGGCTATATACAGGGGTTACTGGTACAGAGTCAATGTGGAGGCTATATACAGGGGGTACCGGTACAGAGTCAATGTGGAGGCTATATACAGGGGGTACCGGTACAGAGTCAATGTGGAGGCTATATACAGGGGGTACCGGTACAGAGTCAATGTGGAGGCTATATACAGGGGGTACCGGTACAGAGTCAATGTGGAGGCTATATACAGGGGGTACCAGTACAGAGTCAATGTGGAGGCTATATACAGGGGGTACCGGTACAGAGTCAATGTGGAGGCTATATACAGGGGGTACCAGTACAGAGTCAATGTGGAGGCTATATACAGGGTATTACGGTACAGAGTCAATGTGGAGGCTATATACAGGGGGTACCGGTACAGAGTCAATGTGCGGGGGCACCGGTTAGTCGAGGTTATATGTACATGTAGGTAGAGTTCTTAAAGTGACTATGCATAGATGATAACAACAGAGAGTAGCAGCGGTGTAAAAGAGGTGGGGGGGGGGCAATGCAAATAGTCTGGGTAGCCATTTGATTAGATGTTCAGGAGTCTTATGGCTTGGGGGTAGAAGCTGTTTAGAAGCCTCTTGGACCTAGACTTGGCCCTCTGGTACCGCTTGCCATGCGGTAGCAGAGAGAACAGTCTATGACTGGGGTGGCTGGGGTCTTTGACAATTTTTAGGGCCTTCCTCTGACACCGCCTGGTGAAGAGGTCCTGGATGGCAGGAAGCTTGGCCCCAGTGATGTACTGGGCCGTACGCACTACCCTCTGGAGTGCCTTGCGGTCAGAGGCCGAACAGTTGCCATACCAGGCAGTGGTGCAACCAGTCAGGATGCTCTCGATGGTGCAGCTGTAGAACCTTTTGAGGATCTGTGGAGCCATGCCAAATCTTTTCAGTCTCCTGAGGGGGAATAGGTTTTGTCGTGCCCTCTTCATGACTGTCTTAGTGTGTTTGGACCACGATAGATCGTTGGTGATGTGGACACCAAGGAACTTGAAGCTCTCAACCTGCTCCACTGCAGCCCCGTCGATGAGAATGGGGGCGCGCTCGGTCCACCTATTCCTGTAGTCCCCAATCATCTCCTTTGTCTTGATCACATTGTGGGAGAGTTTGTTGTCCTGGCACCACACGGCCAGGTCTCTGACCTCCTCCCTATAGGCTGTCTCATTGTTGTCTGTGATCAGACCTACCACTGTTGTGTCATCGGCAAACTTAATGATGGTGTTGGAGTCGTGCCTGACCATGCAGTCATGAGTGAACAGGGAGTACAGGAGGGGATTGAGCACGCACCCCTGAGGGGACTTTGTGCTGAGGATCAGCGTGGCAGATATATTGTTGCCTACCCTCACCACCTGGGGGCGGCTCGTCAGGAAGTCCAGGATCCAGTTGCAGAGGGAGGTGTTTAGTCCCAGGATCCTTAGCTTGGTGATGAGTTTTGAGGGCACTAAGGTGTTGAACGCTGAGCTGTAGTCAATGAACAGCATTCTTACATAGGTATTCCTTTTGTCCAGGTGGGAAAGAGCAGTGTGGAGTGGCAATAGAGATTGCGTCATCTGTGTATATGTTGGGGGTTGTATGCAAATTGGAGTGGGTCTAGGGTTTCTGGGATAATGGAGTTGATGTGAGCCATGACCAGCCTTTCAAAAAATATAGGACAGATACTTCAGAACAAACTTCATTTAGATTTGTTTGTGGGGGACTATCTGTTGATCCATGTAGTGAATATGTTATTCAATGCCTTTGTATGGACTAACAGCAGTAAGACCAAAAATAGTTGTTAATCAAATAATTCTTTACAATATTTTTGGGGTCAAGGGGTTGTAAAATACTAAATCAAATAGCTAAATGCTCCTTGGTATGACCTTCTTAAAACTATTCCATATTGCTTAGTCGAGCGCACCTCTCTGTACCATAAAGGACAACTGAGTGCTTCTCCCTCTCTCTCTCTCTCTCTCTCTCTCGCTCTCTTTTCTCTCTCTCTCTCTCTCTCTCTCTCTCTCTCTCCCTCTCTCTCTCTCTCTCTTTTCTCTCTCTCTCTCTCTCTCTCTCTCTCTTTTCTCCCTCTAACTCTCTCTCTCTCTCTCTCTCTCTCTCTCTCTCTCTCTCTCTCTCTCTCTCTCTCTCTCTCGCTCTCTTTTCTCCCTCTCTCTCTCTCTCTCTCTCTCTCTCTCTCTCTCTCTCTCGCTCTCTTTTCTCCCTCTCTCTCTCTCTCTCTCTCTCTCTCTCTCTCGCTCTCTTTTCTCTCTCTCTCTCTCTCTCTCTCATTCTCTCTCTGTCCTACGTTCAGCTAGCTGTCCTCGTGACTTCATCAGAAGTGCTCCAGTCTGTCCGAGTAGTAACATGGGAGACCGATGAAGCCAGAATTGAATCCATTTGCACAGCAATTAAAGTGAAGGCTATAGGCCCTCGCTCAGAGGCCTTTATAGCAAATAAACAGAAGCCTCTGGTCCTGCTAAGTGTTCTGTGCTTCACTACGCTGCTCCCCGCTGCTCCTGATGCTTTTCATTACAGCAGTAAAAAAAGTGAGACACATCCTGACCTCTGGTACCTTCCGCTGTCGTAAATACGACCCCACTATTACATCAGCCGTGATCGATGACGTCACCGGGAGCCACGGTAGATGATGTCACCAGGACTACATTTTCAACATGTTTTTCGTTCAGCTGCTTTGAAAAAACAAAAGACAAGATGATTTCAACCCGATACAAGAAATCGAATCAAACTTTATTAGTCACATGCGCCGAATTCAACAGGTGTAGACAGTACAGAGTCAATGTGGAGGCTTTATACAGGGGGTACCAGTACAGAGTCAATGTGGAGGCTATATACAGGGGGTACCAGTACAGAGTCAATGTGGAGGCTATATACAGGGGGTACCGGTACAGAGTCAATGTGGAGGCTATATACAGGGGGTACCGGTACAGAGTCAATGTGGAGGCTATATACAGGGGTTACTGGTACAGAGTCAATGTGGAGGCTATATACAGGGGGTACCGATACAGAGTCAATGTGGAGGCTATATACAGGGGGTACCGGTACAGAGTCTTTGTGGAGGCTATATACAGGGTGTTACGGTACAGAGTCAATGTGGAGGCTATATACAGGGGGTACCAGTACAGAGTCGATGTGGAGGCTATATACAGGGGGTACCGGTACAGAGTCAATGTGGAGGCTATATACAGGGGGTACCGATACAGAGTCAATGTGGAGGCTATATACAGGGGGTACCGGTACAGAGTCAATGTGGAGGCTTTATACAGGGGTACCAGTACAGAGTCAATGTGGAGGCTTTATACAGGGGGTACCAGTACAGAGTCAATGTGGAGGCTATATACAGTGGTACCGGTACAGAGTCAATGTGGAGACTATATACAGGGGGTACCGGTACAGAGTCAATGTGGAGGCTATATACAGGGGGTACCGGTACAGAGTCAATGTGGAGGCTATATACAGGGGGTACCAGTACAGAGTCAATGTGGAGGCTATATACAGGGGGTACCGGTACAGAGTCAATGTGGAGGCTATATACAGGGGGTACCGGTACAGAGTCAATGTGTAGGCTATATACAGGGTGTTACGGTACAGAGTCAATGTGGAGGCTATATACAGGGGGTACTGGTACAGAATCGATGTGGAGACTATATACAGGGGGTACCGGTACTAAGTCAATTTGCGGGGGCACCGGTTAGTCGAGGTAATTGAGGTAATATGTACATGTAGATAGAGTTATTAAAGTGACCATGCAGACATGTATAAAGGTATACGAAATCCATAATTTCTGGTAAACCTGCTACTAACTCCTAGTCAACGAATCTCTAACACAGTAAAGCTTAATGAAGGTGGTTTGACCACACAGACTGTATACATATGCTAAAGCCTCCCAGCTGTAACATGATGTGACTAAGTCCTCCTGTCCTAATATTACCATTACTCTGGTCGAAAGAAGTGCACTATATATAGGGAATAGGGTGCCATAGGACTCTGGTCGAAAGAAGTGCACTATATATAGGGAATAGGGTGCCATAGGACTCTGGTCGAAAGGTAGTGCACTATATATAGAGAATAGGGTGCCATAGGGCTCTGGTCAAAAGTAGTGCACTATATATAGGGAATAGGGTGCCATAGGACTCTGGTCGAAAGGTAGTGCACTATATATAGGGAATAGGGTGCCATAGGGCTCTGGTCTAAAGTAGTGCACTAAATAGGGAATAGGGTTCTATAGGGCTCTGGTCTAAAGTAGTGCACTAAATAGGGTGCCATAGGACTCTGGTCGAAAGGTAGTGCACTATATATAGGGAATAGGGTGCCATAGGGCTCTGGTCAAAAGGTAGTGCACTAAATAGGGAATAGGGTTCTATAGGGCTCTGGTCTAAAGTAGTGCACTAAATAGGGAATAGGCTTCTATAGGGCTCTGGTCTAAAGTAGTGCACTATATAGGGAATAGGGTGCCATAGGTCTCTGGTCTAAAGTAGTGCACTATATAGGGAATAGGGTGCCATAGGACTCTGGTCTAAAGTAGTGCACTATATAGGGAATAGGGTTCCATAGGGCTCTGGTCTAAAGTAGTGCACTATATAGGGAATAGGGTGCCATAGGGCTCTGGTCAAAAGGTAGTGCACTAAATAGGGAATAGGGTTCTATAGGGCTCTGGTCTAAAGTAGTGCACTATATAGGGAATAGGGTGCCATAGGACTCTGGTCTAAAGTAGTGCACTATATAGGGAATAGGCTTCCGTTTGGAGTGCATATCAGCTTTAATGTTGCTGATGTAATAGGCCTTAGCTTCTCACCCAGTTCATATATTAATGTTACCATTCACACAGACACTGTGTTTGTAGAGGAAATCGAGCCATGATAACAGTGTCTGTCAAGTAATATCACGTGAGAGTCATTTTACAGAGGGCACCAATCCATTGTAGCGTTCTTCAAAAATGACTGTTGAACACAATTCAACTATGTGATGTACAGTTGAAGTCGGAAGTTTACATACACTTAGGTTGGAGTCATTAAAACTCTTTTTTTCAGCCACTCCAGAAATGTCTTGTTAACAAACTGTAGTTTTGGCAAGTTGGTTAGGACATCTACTTTGTGCATGACACAAGTCATTTGGCCAACAATTGTTTACAGACAGATTATTTCACCTATAATTCATTTATCACAATTCCAGTGGGTCAGAAGTTTACATACACTAAGTTGACTGTGCCTTCAAGCAGCTTGGAAAATTCCAGAAAATGATGTCATGGCTTTAGAAGCTTCTGATTGGCTTATTGACATCATTTGAGTCAATTGGAGGTGTACCTGTGGATGTATTTCAAGGCCTACCTTCAAACTCAGTGCCTCTTTGCTTGACATCATGGGAAAATCAAAAGAAATCAGCCAAGACCTCAGAAAAAAGAATTGTAGACCTCCAACACCTGAAGGTACCACGTTCATCTGTACAAACAATAGCAAGTATAAACACCATGGGACCACGCAGCCGTCATACCGCTCAGGAAGGAGACGCGTTCTGTCTGCTAGAGATGAACATACTTTGGTGCGAAAACTGCAAATCAATCCCAGAACAACAGCAAAGGACCTTGTGAAGATGCTGGAGGAAACAGGTACAAAAGTATCTATATCCACAGTAAAACGAGTCCTATATCGACATATCCTGAAAGGCCGCTGTCATGACTTCCGCCGAAGTCAGTCCCTCACCTTGTTCGGGCGACGTTCGGCGGTCGACGTCACCGGCCTTCTTGCCATCGCCGATCCACTTTTCATTTTCCAGTTGTTTTGTCTTTGTTTTACAAACAATTACATGTTCATTATTTAACCCTCTGTTTTCCCCATGGTTTTTGTGCGTGTTTGTTTTATATATTTCGGTCCGTTTGTGTGGGGTTGGTATATCTACATATATTTGGTGATTTTCAGTAAAGTTACTTTTATTACTCATCTCTGCTGTCCTGTGCCTGACTCCTCTGCACCAGCTACACCCAGATGATTACAGCCGCTCAGAAGAAGCCACTGCTCCAAAACCGCCATAAAAAGCCAGACTATGGTTGGCAACTGCACATGGGGACAAAGATCGTACTTTTTGGAGAAATGTCCTCTGGTCTGATGAAACAAAAATAGAACTGTTTGGCAATAATGACCATCATTATGTTTGGAGTAAAAAGGGGGAGGCTTGCAAGCCAAAGAACACCATCCCTACCGTGAAGCACGGGGGTGGCAGAATCATGTTGTGGGGGTGCTTTGCTGCAGGAGGGACTGGTGCACTTCACAAAATAGATGGCGTCATGAGGAATGAAAATTATGTGGATATATTGAAGCAACATCTCAAGACATCAGTCAGGAAGTTAAAGCTTGGTCGCAAATGGGTCTTCAAAATGGACAATGACCCCAAGCATACTACCAAAGTTGTGGAAAATGGCTTAAGGACATCAAAGTCAAGGTATTGGAGTGGCCATCACAAAGCCCTGACCTCAATCCTAAAGAAAATTTGTGGGCAGAACTGAAAAAGCGTGTGCGAGCAAGGAGGCCTACAAACCTGACTGTTACACCAGCTCTGTCAGGAGGAATGGGCCAAAATTCACCCAACTAATTGTGGCAAGCTTATGGAAGGCTACCCGAAACGTTTGACCCAAGTTAAACACTTTAAAGGCAATGCTACCAAATACTAATTGAGTGTATGTAAACTTCCGACTTCAACTGTAATATTCTGGAACTGGAAAGTTCCGCTGCTCGTCCTAAACTATTCATGCAGGGATCCACACATCGGGATATGATCAGTCAGAGAGAGATAACATTTTCCTAGCTGAACCAATTTGAAATAGGGAGAGGGGGTGGTGGTATGGCTTATTTGCTCTAAGAAGCAAGGTAACCCTTTCCTCTGTGCTCGAACTTGGTGTTAATGTGAAAAACATGAACACGCACACACACACACACACACAACGACTCGGGAAAGGCAAGCCACAGGAAGCCAGTGAAGTGAGCGTTAACGCCGGCAAGATGCCAGCGTCTCAGCCAGTGAGACAGACAGAGACTCTGGGTACACAGCCGCCTGTTGGTAAAGGTCACAGAGAAGACGAATAAAAAGGAGAGATGTTTAATAACAGAATGGGCTTGTCTATGTCTGAGCGACAAGAAGAGCAGGATGAGAGAAAGAGAAATAGAGATAAATAAAGAGAGAGAGAATCAGGGGAATGGATAAAAGCAAAGTGTGAGAATGTAAATGTGAGATAATCAATCAAAAATGTATTTATAAAGCCCTTTTTACATCAGCTGATGTCACAAAGTGCTATACAGAAACCCAGCCTAAAACCCCAAACAGCAAGCAATGCAGATGTAGAAGCACGGTGGCTAGGAAAAACTCCCTAGAAAGGCTAGAACCTAGGAAGAAACCTAGAGAGGAACCAGACTCTGAGGGATGGACAGTTTTCTTCTGGCTGTGCCGGGTGGAGATTATAAGAGTACACGGCCATTAAGGCCAAATAAAGAAGAGGTTAAGACATGGAATGATAGGTTCTTCAGTCTATTCTCTCTGTCTCTGTCTGTCTCTCTCTCTCTCTGTCTCTACTACCATTACCACTAGTGTCATTAATACCTCTAATATCTCTACTACATTACCTCTAGTATCATTAATACCTCTACTACTACCATTAGCACTAGTAGTATTTATACCTCTAATATCTCTACCATTACCACTAGTATCATTAAAACCTCTAATATCTCTACTACATTACCTCTAGTATCATTTATACCTCTACTACTACCATTAGCACTAGTATCATTTATACCTCTAATATCTCTACCATTACCACTAGTATCATTTATACCTCTAATATCTCTACTACATTACATCTAGTATCATTTATACCTCTAATATCTCTACCATTAGCACTAGTATCATTTATACCTCTAATATCACTACTACATTACCTCTAGTATCATTTATACCTCTAATATCTCTACTACATTACCTCTAGTATCATTAATACCTCTAATATCTCTACTACCACCATTACCACTAGTATCATGTATACCTCTAATATCTCTACTACCATTACCACTAGTAGCATTTATACCTCTAATATCTCTACCACATTACATCTAGTATCATTTATACCTCTAATATCTCTACTACATTACATCTAGTATCATTTATACCTCTAATATCTCTACCATTAGCACTAGTATCATTTATACCTCTAATATCTCTACCATTAGCACTAGTATCATTTATACCTCTAATATCTCTACTACATTACATCTAGTACCATTTATACCTCTAATATCTCTGCTACCATTACCTCTAGTATCATTTATACCTCTAATATCTCTACTACCACCATTACCACTAGTAGTATTTATACCTCTAATATCTCTACTACCATTACCACTAGCAGCTTTTACCTCTAATATCTCTACTACATTACCACTAGTAGTATTTATACCTCTAATATCTCTACTACCATTACCACTAGTAGCATTTATACCTCTAATATCTCGACTACATTACCTCTAGTATCATTAATACCTCTAATATCTCTACTACCACCATTACCTCTAGTATCATTTATACCTCTAATATCTCTACTACCATTACCGCTAGTATCATTCATACCTCTAATATCTCTACTACTATTACCACTAGTATCATTTATACCTCTAATATCTCTACTACCATTACCACTAGCAGCATTTACCTCTAATATCTCTACTACATTACCTCTAGTATCATTTATACCTCTAATATCTCTACTACCATTACCACTAGTATAATTTATACCTCTAATATCTCTACTACCATTACCACTAGTAGTATTTATACCTCTAATATCTCTACTACATTACCTCTAGTATCATTTATACCTCTAATATCTCTACTACCATTACCACTAGTAGTATTTATACCTCTAATATCTCTACTACCATTACCTCTAGTATCATTTATACCTCTAATATCTCTACTACCACCATTACCACTAGTAGCATTTATACCTCTAATATCTCTACTACCACCATTACCTCTAGTTTCATTTATACCTCTAATATCTCTACTACCATTACCACTAGTAGTATTTATACCTCTAATATCTCTACTACATTAACTCTAGTATCATTTATACCTCTAATATCTCTACTACCACCATTACCTCTAGTATCATTTATACCTCTAATATCTCTCCCATTACCACTAGTATCATTTATACCTCTAATATCTCTACTACATTACCTCTAGTATCATTAATACCTCTACTACTACCATTAGCACTAGTAGTATTTATAGCTCTAATATCTCTCCCATTACCACTAGTATCATTTATACCTCTAATATCTCTACTACCATTACCTCTAGTTTCATTAATACCTCTACTACTACCATTAGCACTAGTATCATTTATACCTCTAATATCTCTACCATTACCACTAGTATCATTTATACCTCTAATATCTCTACTACATTACATCTAGTATCATTTATACCTCTAATATCTCTACCATTAGCACTAGTATCATTTATACCTCTAATATCTCTACTATTAGCACTAGTATCATTTATACCTCTAATATCTCTACTACATTACGTCTAGTACCATTTATACCTCTAATATCTCTGCTACCATTACCTCTAGTATCATTTATACCTCTAATATCTCTACTACCATTACCACTAGCAGCTTTTACCTCTAATATCTCTACTACATTACCACTAGTAGTATTTATACCTCTAATATCTCTACTACCATTACCACTAGTAGCATTTATACCTCTAATATCTCTACTACATTACCTCTTGTATCATTTATACCTCTAATATCTCGACTACATTACCTCTAGTATCATTAATACCTCTAATATCTCTACTACCATTACCGCTAGTATCATTCATACCTATAATATCTCTACTACTATTACCACTAGTATCATTTATACCTCTAATATCTCTACTACCATTACCACTAGCAGCATTTACCTCTAATATCTCTACTACATTACCTCTAGTATCATTTATACCTCTAATATCTCTACTACCATTACCACTAGTATAATGTATACCTCTAATATCTCTACTACATTACCTCTAGTATCATTTATACCTCTAATATCTCTACTACATTACCTCTAGTATCATGTATACCTCTAATATCTCTACTACCATTACCTCTAGTATCATTTATACCTCTAATATCTCTACTACCACCATTACCACTAGTAGCATTTATACCTCTAATATCTCTACTACCACCATTACCTCTAGTTTCATTTATACCTCTAATATCTCTACTACCATTACCACTAGTAGTATTTATACCTCTAATATCTCTACTACATTACCTCTAGTATCATGTATACCTCTAATATCTCTACTACATTAACTCTAGTATCATTTATACCTCTAATATCTCTACTACCACCATTACCTCTAGTATCATTTATACCTCTAATATCTCTCCCATTACCACTAGTATCATTTATACCTCTAATATCTCTACTACATTACCTCTAGTATCATTAATACCTCTACTACTACCATTAGCACTAGTAGTATTTATAGCTCTAATATCTCTACCACCATTACCACTAGTATAATTTCTACCTCTAATATCTCTACCATTACCACTAGTATAATTTATACCTCTAATATCTCTACCTATTACAACTATAACTACCTTCCATCTAACTGTCCTCCTCACCATTACATCAGTACTACAACCACCATCATCATTACTAATGGTTGTTTTGGGGGGTAGATCAGCTTTAATACTGCAGATAGATTGTAGCTTCCATTAATGTAATTGTCTGCATCATTTCCAAATCATGATATTTTAATTCATTATTTCCCCTAACCATACTACCCCTCCCCTAATTGGAGTAAAGTAATGGACATCAACACTTAGGCTTCTACTTCCAGCTTCTACATACTATATACATTTATGGACACGGTATATTTTACATTCGTTTTCTTGTTGTTTTTAATCCCATCCTTCATCTCCATTCAACCCATCCCATCTATCTCTTAACACAATCCATATTGGGTTTCTATTTTCCATATATATTTTTCCAACTGTGCTGTGATGTTTCACAAAGGTTCTGAACCTTTCTATTCTCATAGTTTCTACAGATTGTAAATTAAAGATAAACATTTTTGCTAAACATATTATTATATTATTGATCGATTGACTATGACTTTTCAAATCACCCAGTAGTGCTATCTGCAGAGTTAACTCCTGGTAAATGTTTAACTTCAACCATTCCATTCCTCGAACCAAAACAAATGATCTAATGATTCTGTCTCTTCGCAGCAAAATCTGCAGAGCTGGGTTGTTGTATCCCCCATATATATATCATTAAATTGGTTGCAATAATTTTGTATGATAATTTAAATTGAAAAAATTGAATCTGGCATTGTTTTTGCGTATCAGTTTCTAAACCATGGAATTGGTACATCGAAAATCTCTTCCAAACTATTTTGCAATCTAAACTGCAAAAAAAAGAAACGTCCCTTTTTCAGGACCTGTCTTTCAAAGTTAATTTATAAAAATCCAAATATCTTCTTTCATCACATTCCCAGTGGGTCAGAAGTTTACATACACTCAATTAGTATTTGGTAGCATTGCCTTTAAATTGTTGAACTTGGGTCAAACGTTTCGGGTAGCCTTCCACAAGCTTCCCACAATAAGTTGGGTGAATTTTGGCCCATTACTCCTGACAGAGCTAGTGTAACTGAGTCAGGTTTGTAGGCCTCCTTGCTCGCACACACTTTTTCAGTTCTGCCAACAAGTTTTCTACAGGATTGAGGTCAGGGCTTTGTGATGGCCACTCCAATACCTTCAATTTGTTCTCCTTAAGACAATTTGCCACTACTTTGTAAGTATGCTTGGCATTATTGTCCATTTGGAAGACCCATTTGCAACCAAGCTTCAACTTACATTTTAGTCATTTAGCAGACACTCTTATCCAGAGTGACTTACAGCAGTGAATGCATACATTTCATAAATGTTTTTCTCCGTACTGGTCCCACGTGGGAATCAAACCCACAACCCTGGCGTTGCAAACACCATGCTCTACCAACTGAGCCACATTTGCGAGCAAGCTATAACTTCCTGACTGATGTCTTGAGATGTTGCTAGTAATATAAATGACTAACATTAAAGACATGATGAAGGTCATGGTAGGAAATGACTGCAGATGAACCCATATTAAAGCTTCATCACTGAATAGTAGGTCCAATCTAACCAGGAACAGATATAGCCCTTGGTTCTCTCCAGACCTGACTGCCCTTAACCAACACAAAAACATCCTGTGGCGTTCTGCATTAGCATCGAACAGCCCCCGTGATATGCAACTTTCAGGGAAGTTAGAAACCAATATACTCAGGCAGTTAGAAAAGCCAAGGCTAGCTTTTTCAAACAGAAATTTACTTCCTGCAACACAAACTCAAAAAAGTTCTGGGACACTGTAAAGTCCTTGGAGAATAAGAACACCTCCTCCCAGCTGCCCACTGCAATGAGGATAGGAAACTCTGTCACCACCGATAAATCCACTATAATTGAGAATTTCAATAAGCATTTTTCTACGGCTGGCCGTGCTTTCCACCTGGCTACCCCTACCGCAGTCAACAGCACTGCACCCCCCTCAGCAACTCGCCCAAGCCTTCCCCATTTCATTTTCTCCCAAATCCAGTCAGTTGATGTTCTGAAAGAGCTGCAAAATCTGGACATCTACAAATCAGCTGGGCTTGACAATCTGGACCCTTTCTTTCTAAAAAGATCTGCCGAAATTGTTGCAACCCCTATAACTAGCCTGTTCAACCTCTGTTTCGTGTCGTCTGAGATTCCCAAAGATTGGAAAGCAGCTGCGGCCATCCCCCTCTTCAAAGGGGGGGACACTCTTGACCCAAACTGCTACAGACCTATATCTATCCTACCCTGCCTTTCTAAGGTCTTCGAAAGCCAAGTCAACAAACAGATTACCGACCATTTCGAATCCCACCGCACCTTCTCCACTATGCAATCTGGTTTCAGAGCTGGTCATGGGTGCACCTCAGCCACACTCAAGGTCCTAAATGATATCTTAACCTCCATCGATAAGAAACAATACTAGCCGTATTCATTGACCTGGCCAAGGCTTACGACTCTGTCAATCACCACATCCTCATCAGCAGACCCAATAGCCTTGGTTTCTCAAATGATTGCCTCGCCTGGTTCACCAACTACTTCTCTGATAGAGTTCAGTGTGTCAAATCGGAGGGCCTGTTGTCCGGACCTCTGGCAGTCTCTATGGGGGTGCCACAGGGTTCAATTCCTGGGCTGACTCTCTTCTCTGTATACATCAATGATGTCGCTCTTGCTGCTGGTGAGTCTCTGATCCACCTCTACGCAGACAACACCATTCTGTATACTTCTGGCCCTTCTTTGGACACTGTGTTATCAACCCTCCCGATGAGCTTCAATGCCATACAACTCTCCTTCCTTGACCTCCAACTGCTCTTAAATACAAGTAAAACTAAATGCATGCTCTTCAACCGATCACTGCCTGCACCTGCCCGCCGGTCCAGCATCACTACTCTGGACGGGTCTGACTTAGAATATGTGGACAACTACAAATACCTAGGTGTCTGGCTAGACTGTAAACTCTCCTTCCAGACTCACATCAAACATCTCCAATCCAAAGTTAAATCTAGAATTGGCTTCCTATTTCGCAAAAAAGCATCCTGCACTCATGCTGCCAAACATACCCTAAGCACCAGCTGTCAGAGCAGCTCACAGATTACTGCGCCTGTACATAGCCCATCTATAATTTAGCCCAAACAACTACCTCTTCCCCTACTGTATTTATTTATTTAGCTCCTTTGCACCCTATTATTTCTACTTTGCACTTTCTTCCACTGCAAATCTACCATTCCAGTGTTTTACTTGCTATATTGTATTTACTTCGCCACCACGGCCTTTTTTTGCCTTTACCTCCCTTATCTCACCTCATTTGCTCACATTATATATAGACTTATTTTTCTACTGTATTATTGACTGTATGTTTGTTTTACTCCATGTGTAACTCTGTGTTGTTGTATGTTGTCGAACTGCTTTGCTTTATGTTGGCCAGGTCGCAATTGTAAATGAGAACTTGTTCTCAACTTGCCTACCTGGTTAAATAAAGGTGAAATAAAAAAATAAAAATAATAATAAATGACCTTTGTGAATGCCATATGAACAATATCAGCTGTATGTGATTCTGATAACACCTCGTGATAATGCTGTTCACGGAGTAACAAGACAGACAGACATTATCATTTTTCTCTGTCATCAATATAAAAAGTCTGAAAACCATCTGTGTGGTTTCAACATAACACCCCACCACATTACCAGGAGTTACCATTAACTGACTGGCCAATAAAACAGATTCAGCATTTAAGAGTAGCATTTTTTTCCCCCTGCGTTCCAAACGGAATCGTACGGGCCCTGATCTAAAGTACTGTACAGGGAACAGGGTTACATTTGGAACGCAGAGGAAGTCCTCTGCCCTCGAAACAGATTTATATAAAGGTCTGTTTTAACATCTGTTGAAATGCAGGCACACAGAGCAGAGATGGGGACAAGTGTTTGAGTAGCGTTTTCACAGAGTCTGTTACACTGTGTGTATGTGTGTGTGTGTGTTTTACAGAGTCTGTTACGCTGTGTGTGTGTGTGTGTGTGTGTGTGTGTGTGTGTGTGTGTGTGTGTGTGTGTGTGTGTGTGTGTGTGTGTTCCCGTTTTCCCAATCACCTTGCCTTGGTTAAATGTGGTGGTTCGCGCTTTCAGTTTAGCGTGAATGCTGCCATCTATCCACGGTTTCTGGTTTGGGTAGGTTTTAATAGTGACAGTGGGAACAACATCCCCTAAACTCTTCCAGAACTCAGTCACCGTGTCTGTGTATACGTCCATGTTATTCTCAGAGGCATCCCTGCGAACATATCCCAGTCCACGTGAATCAAAACAATCTTGAAGGATGGATTCTGAATTGTCAGACCAGCGTTGAATAGACCTTAGCGCGGGTACTTCCTGTTTGAGTTTCTGCCTATAGGAAAGGAGGAGAAAATGGAGTCGTGATCTGATTTGCTGAAGGGAGGGCGGGGGTTGGTTGAGAGTTTCTGTAGTACTCTAAAGGAGAGTAACAATGGTTGAGAGTTTCTGTAGCATCATTAGCATTTCCCTCAAAGTTGCTTCGTTAAAATCCCCAGCTACAATAAATGCGTCCTCAGGTTTCATGTGGTTTCCAGTTTGCATCAAGTCCAGTGTAGTTCCCTGAGGGCCGTCGTGGTATCGGCTTGAGGGGGAATATACACGGCTGTGACTATAACCGAAGTGAATTTTCTTGGGAGGTAATACGATCACATCTGATTGTGAGGTAATCTAGGTCATATGAACAAAAGGAGAGTTCTTTATTCCTGTCTGCGCGATGTACTGAGAACCCAGCTGGCTGCATGGATGGGGACAGTATATCCGGAGAGAGCCATGATTCCGTGAAACAGAGTATGCTACAATCCATGATGTTTTTTTTATTTTATTTATTTCACCTTTATTTAACCAGGTAGGCAAGTTGAGAACAAGTTCTCATTTACAATTGCGACCTGGCCAAGATAAAGCAAAGCAGTTCGACAACATACAAAAACACAGAGTTACACATGGAGTAAAACAACATACAATCAATGATGCAGTAGAAAAAAATAAGACTATATACAATATGAGCAAATGATGTGAGATAAGGGAGGTAAAGGCAAAAAAGGCCATGGTGGCAAAGTAAATAAAGTATTGCAAGTAAAATACTGGAATGGTAGATTTGTAGTTTGAAGAAAGTTCAAAGTTAAAATATAAATAATATGGTGCAAAGGAGCAAAATAAATAAAATAAATAAATACAGTAGGGGAAGGGGTAGTAGTTTGGGCTAAATTATAGATGGGCTATGTACAGGTGCAGTGATCTGGGAGCTGCTCTGATAGCTGGTACTTAAAGCTAGTGAGGGAGATAAGTGTTTCCAGTTTCAGAGATTTTTGTAGTTCGTTCCAGTCATTGGCAGCAGAGAACTGGAAGGAGAGATGACCAAAGGAGGAGTTGGCTTTAGGGGTGATCAGAGAGATATACCTGCTGGAGCGCGTGCTACAGGTGGGTGCTGCTATGGTGACCAGTGTGTCTCTCTGGAAGGAGATCCTCGCCCTGAGCTCGTCTACTTCATTGTCCAGAGACTGAACATTAGTGAGTAATATACTCAGAAGTGGTGGATGGTGTGCACCTCCACCTCCTAAGTTGAACTAGAAGTCCACTCTGAATACCTCATATTGGAGCAGCCTCTGGGATCAGTTCAATTGCCCTGGGGGGGGGGGGGGGGGGATATGAACAAAAGGACCCAATTTGGGAAAGTCGTATTTCTGGTCAGAATGCTGGTGAATTACCACCACTCTGATACCCAAAAGTTATTTCCGGCTGTTCGTAATAACACCAAAAAAACGCTCTGGGCTAATAATGTAAGAAATAACACACACAAAAAAAAAATGAAATACTGCAAAGTAGCTTAGGAGCTAGAAGCAGAACTCTACTCTCTGTCAGCACTATCCTCACCTGACAGGTAGTTCCACATAGTCGCTGGGCTTTCATTTGAGTGATGGCTAGCTTGACTGGCAAATCCGCGTGTTTGTTTGTGGCCAGCGAACATTTATATAGAGAACTCTAAATGATCTGTGCCATTTGAGTTTGAAAATGACAACTGCATTCTGTGTCCTGCAACAGACAGAAACCTAAGATAAAAGCAACGAAAAGTAAATTATCTTTACCAAAGTAAAGATCTTAATCTGTTTAAAGTAATCGATTTTAGTATCATTTTTTGATGACTATAAAGTTGTATACTAACATCAACCAATCTGAGGTCAAAAGGATACGCATTCCATTACATGTTGTGACAATGTAAGCTTGTGTGTAAGGTAGTAACACAAACTGTCCAATTTAGTGTAATAATTAAACACGTAAGATAGTTTATGTCACAACGACTTCTTCTTCTCTCTCATTTAGGGGTCAATCAGATCCACTTTAGCCAAGACAGGCATAGTGGTTGTTTTTGAAGGTGTTGGAACTGCATTAGAGCTGTCAAATCCACAAGTGGCTCCCAGCATTGTTATTTTTTTTTTTAAATTCCTTTTATTTAACCAGGCAAGTCAGTTAAGAACAAATTCTTATTTACAATGACAACCTAGGAACAGTGGGTTAAACTGCCTTGTTCAGGGGGCAGAACGACAGATTTGTACCTTGTCAGCTCGGGGATTCGATCTTGCAACCTTTTGGTTACTAGTCCAACGCTCTAACCACTAGGCTACCTGCCGCCCCGTTAAACCAATATTGCAGATAGTGCCATTGGCTGCACTGAGTTGCATTAAAAGATACCAAGTTGTGAAATGTAATTTACACCTTGAATAGGCTAATAGAAATCCTCATTATTTTGTTTATTAAGTTAATGAATTTATCAATTTTGAGTGTCCAATATTTCTAAATAACACTTTCTTCTTCCGAACTTCTAAACGCTAGTGGGGATGGGTGTGGCTTCGTGACAATGACCCGCGAGAGCAGCTGCTCACTGATTCGAAGGCTCCAATGCAGTTCCACTGTCCAACCACTGCCCAAAACTGCCACGATCCGTTGTCTGCTACCACTGGTTAACGACTTGATCTGATTTGAATCTAGACCTAAGAGAATTTTTTTTTTTAAATGTAAAAATGTCTCTCAGTCCATTTCTCCGGGTAGACTAGAGGTTTTATCGTGTCTGTGCAGCAGGCTGAATGTTGGAGGTTTGCTACATTTAGTTCCTTCTTTTTTTTATTTTTGTAAATTTTTTTGCTCAATGTGCAGCGCATACATTTTTAACTACAATGACCAGAATGCACTGCGCCTGTGTGATAAGCTGGCAGGAGAATGGGGAGCTAAAGAGAGAGAGATTGTTATTACATTTAAAGAGTAATGGTGTTGAAGAGCAAAAGTTAAATGAACTGCTGAGAAAATCTTCAGGGGATGTAGTATTTAATGACGTATTTTATTTCCTTAGGGGGGGGGGGGGATGAGAATTATGGGTAGGATTTAGACCTTCCCTGTCTCTGCTCCACACTCCACACAGTTAGTTGCCAACTGCAATATAAAATTCACAGAAGAAGAAGAAGAAGAGGAAGAATCCATTAAGCCTGTTCCCTGAAGGATAAACACAGAACATAGACTGAGAGGATGAGAGGGACAGAGATGTTATGAGAGGGACAGAGATGTTATGTGAGGGACAGAGATGTTATGAGAGGGACAGAGATGTTATGAGAGGGACAGAGATGTTATGTGAGGGACAGAGATGTTATGAGAGGGACAGAGATGTTATGTGAGGGACAGAGATGTTATGTGAGGGACAGAGATGTTATGTGAGGGACAGAGATGTTATGAGAGGGACAGAGAGGATGAGAGGGACAGAGATGTTATGAGAGGGACAGAGACATTATGAGAGGGACAGAGATGTTATGAGAGGGACAGAGATGTTATGAGAGGGACAGAGATGTTATGAGAGGGACAGAGATGTTATGAGAGGGACAGAGAGGATGAGAGGGACAGAGATGTTATGAGAGGGACAGAGATGTTATGAGAGGGACAGAGACATTATGAGAGGGACAGAGACGTTATGAGAGGGACAGAGATGTTATGAGAGGGACAGAGATGTTATGAGAGGGACAGAGACATTATGAGAGGGACAGAGATGTTATGTGAGGGACAGAGACGTTATGAGAGGGACAGAGATGTTATGAGAGGTATCTCTATCTGATTGATAGCAGTTATCATTGCTTTGAAACACTAATTAAACATTGATTTGGTCAGACAGCTGTGCGGTATAGGTAGCTACGAGCCACTTTGCAGTTGTTTCTAAAAAACGACAGGAAACGCTCTAAACTAGCTGGAGGATGTACATAAGGCTGAAAGAGCAGTTACAGTTATTTATCAAAAACATAAAAACGCCAACAACAACAAAAATATTTAATTTTCAAAGGCACTTAAGAGCTGTCGAAGCCTGAAATCCGACTATCCTCTGAATATCCAATATAAAACAAAATGTTCCTCTGTCTCTCTCTCTCTGTATCTCTCTCTCTCTGTATCTCTCTCTCTCTCTCTCTCTCTCTCTCTGTCTCACTCTGTCTCACTCTCTGTATCTCTCTCTCTCTCTCTCTCTCGGTCTCTCTCTCTCTCTGTATCTCTCTCTCTCTCTCTCTCTCTGTCTCTCTCTGTCTCTCTGTCTCTCTGTCTCTGTCTCTCTCTCTCTCTCTGTCTCTCTGTCTCTCTCTCCCCCTCTCTACATCACAACAGCAGCAGCATCCTCCCTCCCTCCCTCCCTCCCTCCCTCCCTCCCTCCCTCCCTCCCTCCCTCCCTCCCTCCCTCCCTCCCTCCCTCCTCATCCTACACCACCACCACACAACCAGCAGCCTCATTAAAAAGAGAACATCTATGAGAGTCAGTACTAACAAAGGCATTGTTCTGCTTCAGCTGCTGTGTTGTAACTCTCTGGGGTAACAATACCCTCACACTCCCTTTCTCCCTTCCTCCTCCTCCTCCTCCTCTCTCCTCTCTTTCCCTCCTCACTTCACTTGTCATCTCCCTTCCTCCTCCTCTCTCTCTCCTTCCCTCCATCTCTCTCTCATCTCCTCCCAGGCTGCAGTAATCACAGTTTGTGATTAACAGACTGCATGTCTGGTCTTCTCAGTCCCTGTCAAATTGAAGGCATTTCTCCTCTCCTCTCAGCAGTGACTAGGCCTGTTCCCCAGAGACACTATCTCGCTATCCTCACACACACACACACACACACACACACACACACACACACACACACACAGATTCATGGCAGTTAGAGAGTTATCTTCATGCCTGAAATCTATTCCCCAAGAAGAAACAGAGCTAAGGGGATTCCAATTGGCTGACTGGCTGACTGACTGGCTGGCTGACAGGCTGACTGACTGGCTGACTGTCTGGCTGACTGGCTGGCTGGCTGGCTGACTGGCTGGCTGACTGGCTGAATAACTGGCTGGCTGGCTGGCTGAATAACTGGTTGCCTGGCTGGCTGAATAACTGGCTGACTGGCTGGCTGGCTGAATAACTGGCTGACTGGCTGGCTGGCTGGCTGAATAACTGGTTGGCTGACTGGCTGACTGGCTGACTGGCTGACTGACTGGCTGACTGGCTGGCTGAATAACTGGTTGGCTGACTGGCTGGCTGGCTGACTGGCTGACTGACTGGCTGACTGGCTGGCTGAATAACTGGTTGGCTGACTGGCTGACTGGCTGGCTGAATAACTGGCTGGCTGGCTGGCTGGCTGACTGGCTGACTGACTGGCTGGCTGGCTAAATAACTGGCTGACTGACTGGCTGGCTGACTGGCTGGTTGACTGGCTGACTGACTGGCTGGTTGACTGGCTGACTGACTGACTGACTGGCTGGCTGACTGGCTGGTTGACTGGCTGACTGGCTGACTGACTGGCTGGCTGACTGACTGGCTGACTGGCTGGCTGACTGTCTGGCTCACTGGCTAACTGACTGACTGACAGACTGACTGACAAGTGGTGTGGGGGCTGTGCTTTGGCAAAGTGGGTGGGGTTATATCCTGCCTGTTCGGCCCTGTCCGGGGGTATCATCGGATGGGGCCACAGTGTCTCCTGATCCCTCCTGTCTCAGCCTCCAGTATTTATGCTGCAGTAGTTTATGTGTCGGGGGGCTAGGGTCAGTCTGTTACATCTGGAGTATTTCTCTTGTCTTATCCGGTGTCCTGTGTGAATTTAAATATGCTCTCTCTAATTCTCTCTTTCTCTCTTTCTGTCTTTCTCTCGGAGGACCTGAGCCCTAGGACCATGCCTCACACACACACACACACTCAGGACTACCTGGTATGATGACTCCTTGCTGTCCCCAGTCCACCTGGCTGTGCTGCTGCTCCAGTTTCAACTGTTCTGCCTGCGGCTATGGAACCCTGACCTGTTCACCGGACGTGCTTGTTCCACCCTCGACAACTACTATGATTATTATTATTTGACCATGCTGGTCATTTATGAACATTTTAACATCTTGACCATGTTCTGTTATAATATCCACCCTTCACAGCCAGAAGAGGACTGGCCACCCCTCATAGCCTGGTTCCTCTCTAGGTTTCTTCCTAGGTTTTTGGCCTTTCTAGGGAGTTTTTCCTAGGGAGTTTTTCCTAGCCACCGTGCTTCTTTCACATGCTTTGCTTGCTGTTTGGGGTTTTAGGCTGGGTTTCTGTACAGCACTTTGAGATATCAGCTGATGTACGAAGGACTATATAAATACATTTCATTTGATTTGACTGACTGTCTGCTTGACTGTCTGACTGTCTGACTGTTTAGCTGACTGACTGACTGAGCGCCTCCCAAATGGCACCCTATTCCCTATATAGTGCACTACTTTTGACCAGATCTCTACATAGGGATTGGTCCCAGTTACTGACGGGCTGGTGTGGAGGCATGGCCTGGCTTCCTGTCAGGGTTGAATAGACTGACGGACTGGTGTGGAGGCATGGCCTGGCTTCCTGTCAGGGTTGAATAGACTGACGGACTGGTGTGGAGGCATAGCCTGGCTTCCTGTCAGGGTTGAATAGACTGACGGACTGGTGTGGAGGCATGGCCTGGCTTCCTGTCAGGGTTGAATAGACTGACAGACTGGTGTGGAGGCATGGCCTGGCTTCCTGTCAGGGTTGAATAGACAAACCTCTCTTGAGGTTGTTGGAAGACTTCATAAAGTCAACGGTTTCACACACACACACACACACACACACACACACTCAGCTACTCTTCCAGGGTTCCGGCAAAATTAAGGCAGTTATACAACAGATTTCTTGCCAATGTGTGTGTCTCTTCACAGTCCCTGCTGTTTCATAAGGTGTATTTTAAAATCTAATTTTACTGCTGCATCAGTTACCTGATGTGGAATAGAGTTCAGTGTAGTCATGGCTCTATGTAGTCCTGTGTGCCTCCCATAGTCTGTTCTGGACTTGGGGACTGTGAAGAGACCTCTGGTGGCATGTCTTGTGGAGGTATTTTGTATTTTTATAATTTTATTTAACTAGGAAAGTCAGTGAAGAACAAATTCTTATTTACAATGACGGCCTAGACCAGCCAAACCCAGTCCAATTGTGAGCCGCCCAATCACAGCCAGTTGTGATACAGCCTGGATTTGAACCAGGGTGTCTGTGGTGACACCTCAAGCACTGAGATGCAGTGCCTTAGACCACTGCGCCACTTGAGTATGCATGGGTATCTGAGCTGTGTGCCAGTAGTTTAAACAGAGATCTATGTGCTTTCAACATGTCAATACCTCTCACAAATACAAGTAGTGATGAAGTCAATTTCTCCTCCACTTTGAGCCAGGAGAGATTGACATGCATATTATTAATGTTTGCTTTCTGTGTACGTTCAAGGGCCAGCCGTGCTGCCCTGTTCTGAACCAATTGCAATTGTCTTAAGTCCCTCTTTGTGGCACCTGACCACATGACTGAACAGTAGTCCAGGTGCAAAAAAACTAGGGCCTGTAGGACCTACCTTGTTGATAGTGTTGTTAAGAAGGTAGAAACTAGGGCCTGTAGGACCTGCCTTGTTGATAGTGCTGTTAAGCAGGTAGAAACTAGGGCCTGTAGGACCTGCCTTGTTGATAGTGTTGTTAAGAAGGTAGAAACTAGGGCCTGTAGGACCTGCCTTGTTGATAGTGCTGTTAAGCAGGTAGAAACTAGGGCCTGTAGGACCTGCCTTGTTGATAGTGTTGTTAAGAAGGTAGAGCAGCGCTTTATTATGGACCGACTTCTCCCCATCTTAGCTACTGTTGTACCAATATGTTTTGTCCATGATAGTTTACAATCCAGGGTTACTCCAAGCAGTTTAGTCACCTCAACTTGCTCAATTTCCACATTATTTATTACAA
Organism: Salmo salar; assembly: GCF_965601325.2. Lineage (NCBI taxonomy): Eukaryota > Metazoa > Chordata > Actinopteri > Salmoniformes > Salmonidae > Salmo > Salmo salar. Next base: position 107,505,508 of record NC_138304.1, read on the forward strand.
GATTTAGTTTAAGTGAATGATTTGTCCCAAATACAATGCTTTTAGTTTTTTTTTTAACATTTAGGACTAACGTATTCCTTGCCACCCATTCTGAAACTAACTGCTGCTCTTTGTGTTGCAGTGATAACAGTTGCTGTAGTACACCTGCATTGCTTGCTGTTTGGGGTTTTAGGCTGGGTTTCTGTACAGCACTTTGAGATATCAGCTGATGTAAGAAGGGCTATATAAATACATTTGATTTGATTTGATTTAGTAGGTGACATGTATAGTGTTGAGTCATCCGCATACATAGACACACTGGCTTTACTCAAGGCCAGTGGCATGTCGTTAGTAAAGATTGAAAAAAGCAAGGGGCCTAAACAGCTGCCCTGGGGAATTCCTGATTCTACCTGGATTATGTTTGAGAGGCTTCCATTAAAGTACACCCTCTGTGTTCTGTTAGACAGGTAACTCTTTATCCACATTATAGCAGGGGGTGTAAAGCCATTATAGCAGGGGGTGTAAAGCCATTATAGCAGGGGGTGTAAAGCCATAACACATACGTTTTTCCAGCAGCAGACTATTATCGATAATGTCAAAAGCCGCACTGAAGTCTAACAAAACCACCCCTACAATATTTTCATCATACATTTCTCTCAGCCAATTCTCAGTCATTTGTGTAAGTGCTGTGCTTGTTGAATGTCCTTCCCTATAAGCATGTTGAAAGTCTGTTGTCAATTTGTTTACCGTAAAATAGCATCGTATCTGGTCAAACACAATTGTTTCCAAAACTTTAGTTGGTAACAGGCTGATAGGTTGGCTATTTGAGTAGTGGAATGACTTTAGCTTCCCTCCAGGCCTGAGGGCACACACTTTCTAGTAGGCTTAAATTGAAGATATGGCAAATAGGAGTGGCAATATCGTCCGCTATTATCCTCAGTAATTTTCCATCCAAGATGTCAGACCCCGGTGGCTTGTCAATGTTGATAGACAACAACAATATTTCACCTCTTCAACACGCACTTTACGGAATTCAAAATTACAATTCTTGTCTTTCATAATTTGGTCAGATATACTTGGATGTGTAGTGTCAGGGTTTGTTGCTGGCATGTCATGCCTAAGTTTGCAAATCTTGCCAATGAAAAAAGTCATGAAAGTAGTCTGATTCAATGAATTTTATATTTAACTATGCAAGTCAGTTAAGAACAAATTCTTATTTTCAATCACAGCGGGTTAACTGCCTTGTTCAGGAGCAGAACAACATATTTGTACCTCGTCAGCTCGGGGATTTGATCTTCAAACCTTTGGGTTAGTAGTCCAACACTCTAACCACTAGGCTATGCTGCTGCCCCAAATTATGGAGCTTGAGTTTGCCTTTTTCCCAAAACGTCATTGAAGGTGCTCCAAAGTTTTTTTCTATCATTCTTTATATACTGCTCAACAAAATAAAGGGAACACTTAAACAACACATCCTAGATCAGAATGAAATAAATAATCTTATTAAATACTTTTTTCTTTACATAGTTGAATGTGCTGACAACAAAATCACACAAAAATAATCAATGGAAATCCAATTTATCAACCCATGGAGGTCTGGATTTGGAGTCACACTCAAAATAAAAGTGGAAAACCACACTACAGGCTGATCCAACTTTGATGTAATGTCCTTAAAACAAGTCAAAATGAGGCTCAGTAGTGTGTGTGGCCTCCACGTGCCTGTATGACCTCTCTACAACGCCTGGGCATGCTCCTGATGAGGTGACGGATGGTCTCCTGAGGGATCTCCTCCCAGACCTGGACTAAAGCATCCGCCAACTCCTGGACAGTCTGTGGTGCAACGTGGCGTTGGTGGATGGAGCGAGACATGATGTCCCAGATGTGCTCAATTGGATTCAGGTCTGGGGAACGGGCGGGCCAGTCCATAGCATCAATTCCTTCCTCTTGCAGGAACTGCTGACACACTCCAGCCACATGAGGTCTAGCATTGTCTTGCATTAGGAGGAACCCAGGGCCAACCGCACCAGCATATGGTCTCACAAGGGGTCTGAGGATCTCATCTCGGTACCTAATGGCAGTCAGGCTACCTCTGGCGAGCACATGGAGGGCTGTGCGGCCCCCCAAAGAAATGCCACCCCACACCATGACTGACCCACCGCCAAACCGGTCATGCTGGAGGATGTTGCAGGCAGCAGAAAGTTCTCCACGGCGTCTCCAGACTCTGTCACGTCTGTCACGTGCTCAGTGTGAACCTGCTTTCATCTGTGAAGAGCACAGGGCACCAGTGGCGAATTTGCCAATCTTGGTGTTCTCTGGCAAATGCCAAACATCCTGCACGATGTTGGGCTGTAAGCACAACCCCCACCTGTGGACGTCAGGACATCATACCACCCTCATGGAGTCTGTTTCTGACCGTTTGAGCAGACACATGCACATTTGTGGCCTGCTGGAGGTCATTTTACAGGGCTCTGGCAGTGCTTCTCCTGCTCCTCCTTGCACAAAGGCGGAGGTAGCGGTCCTGCTGCTGGGTTGTTGCCCTCCTACGGCCTCCTCCATGTCTCCTGATGTACTGGCCTGTCTCCTGGTAGCGCTTCCATGCTCTGGACACTACGCTGACAGACACAGCAAACCTTCTTGCCACAGCTCGCATTGATGTGCCATCCTGGATGAGCTGCACTACCTGAGCCACTTGTGTGGGTTGTAGACTCCGTCTCATGCTACCACTAGAGTGAAAGCACCGCCAGCATTCAAAAGTGACCAAAACATCAGCCAGGAAGCATAGGAACTGAGAAGTGGTCTGTGGTCCCCACCTGCAGAAACACTCCTTTATTGGGGGTGTCTTGCTAATTTCCACCTGTTGTCTATTCCATTTGCACAACAGCATGTGAAATGTATTGTCAATCAGTGTTGCTTCCTAAGTGGACAGTTTGGTTTCACAGAAGTGTGATTGACTTGGAGTTACATTGTGTTGTTTAAGTGTTCCCTTTATTTTTTTGAGCAGTGTATAATTGTTTGTTTCATAGTGTAGTTTCTTCTTTTTATTCAGTTTAGTCACATGATTTCTCAATTTGCAGTATGTTTGCCAATCAGTTGTACAGCCAGACTTATTTGCCATTCTTTTGCCTCATCCCTCTCAACCATACAATTTTTCAAATCCTCATCAATCCAAGGGGATTTAAAACCTCACAAGGGTAGGGGGCACTATTTTCACCTTCGGATGAAAAGCGTGCCCAAAGTAAACTGCCTGCTACTCAGGCCCAGAAGCTAGGATATGCATATAATTGGTAGATTTGGATAGGAAACACTCTTAAGTTTCCAAAACTGTTAAAATAATGTATGTGAGTAAAACAGAATTGATGTGGCAGGCGAAAACCGGAGAAAAACCCATCCAGGAATTGGGATTTTTTTTTTCTTTTTTTTTTTCTATTGAATGCCATTACAGTATCCATTGACTTAGGACTCAAATTGCACTTCCTATGGCTTCCACTAGATGTCAACAGTCTTTAAAAATTGTTTCAGGCTTGTATTCTGAAAAATGAGGGAGTAAGACCTCTCTGAATGAGTGGACCATTCAGTGTCCCAGAGGTTTTTCATGCGCGCGACCGAGAGCGCACCTTTCTTGTTTTCCTTATATATTGATGAAGCTTTTGTCCGGTTGAAATATTATCGATTATTTAGACTAAAAACAACCTGAGGATTGATTTTAAACATCGTTTGACATGTTTCTACAAACTTTACTGATACTTTTCTGATTTTTCGTCTGTCTGTTGTGACTGCCTTTGAGCCTGTGGATTACTGAACAAAACACGCAAACAAAACGGAGGTTTTTGGATATAAAGAGGGACTTTATCGAACAAAACAAACATTTATTGAGTAAAAGGGAGTCTTGTGAGTGCAACCATATGAATTTCATCAAAAGGTAAGTGATTAATGTTATCGCTATTTCTGACTTGTGTAACTCCTCTACTTGGCTGGTAACTGTTTGTAATGATTTGTCTGCTGGGCGCTGTTCTCAGATAATCGCATGGTTTGCTTTCGCCGTAAAGCCTTTTTCAAATCTGACACCGTGGTTGGATTAACAAGAAGTTAATCTTTAAACCGATGTATAACACTTGTATGTTTTATGAATTTTTATAATGAGCATTTCTGTTTTTGAATTTGGCGCTCTGCAATTTCACTGGATGTTGGCCAGGTGGGACGCTACCGTCCCACAATCCCTAGAGAGGTTAACAGTTTTTACAGTCATTCTCTTAATGGGTGCGTGCTTATTAGTAACTGGGTTGCTCCTCATTACACACCACAGACCAACAAATATTCTTTGCATCAACAACATAGGAATCACTACAAAACTTATTGTATGACCTCTTATACACTATATTAGGCCCAGCCTTTGGAACTTTGGTTTTCCTAGATATGACTACTATATTGTGATTACTACATCCGATGAATGCACATTTCTGCAGTATTAGTAAAGATGTGATCAATACATGTTGATGATTTCATTCCTGTGCTGTTTGTAACAACCCTGGTAGGTTGATTGATAACCTGAACCAGGTTGCAGGCACTGGTTACAGTTTGAAGCTTATTCTTGAGTGGGCAGCTTGACAAAAGCCAGTCAATATTTAAATCACCCAGAAAATATACCTCTCTGTTGATATCACATACATTATCAATCATTTCACACATGTTATCCAGATACTGACTGTTAGCTGCTGCCTGACTCAGAAGGAAGGGGAAGAATTAACCATTAGCTTCGAAGGGCCCGATTTTCCACACAGCTGGAGGTTATTAGCATTTCCCTGCAAGAAACAACCCACAAGGAAGCCAGCACAGCTAGAGACAGAGCTAGAGTTACAGAGAGAGACAGAGCCACAGTTACAGAGAGAGACAGAGATACACATAGGGATACAGACAGGGCTACAGACAGAGATACAGACAGAGATACAGACAGAGATACAGACAGAGATACAGACAGAGATACAGACAGAGATACAGACAGAGATACAGACAGAGATACAGACAGGGATACAGACAGAGATACAGACAGAGATACAGACAGAGATACAGACAGAGATAGACAGAGATACAGACAGAGATACAGACAGGGATACAGACAGAGATACAGACAGAGATACAGACAGAGATACAGACAGAGACAGACAGAGATACAGACAGAGATACAGACAGAGATAGACAGAGATACAGACAGAGATACAGACAGAGATACAGACAGAGATACAGACAGGGATACAGACAGGGATACAGACAGAGATACAGACAGAGATACAGACAGAGATACAGACAGAGATACAGACAGAGATAGACAGAGATACAGACAGAGATACAGACAGAGATACAGACAGGGATACAGACAGAGATACAGACAGAGATACAGACAGAGATACAGACAGAGATAGACAGAGATACAGACAGAGATACAGACAGGGATACAGACAGAGATAGACAGAGATACAGACAGAGATACAGACAGAGATACAGACAGAGATAGACAGAGATACAGACAGAGATACAGACAGAGATACAGACAGAGATAGACAGAGATACAGACAGAGATACAGACAGGGATACAGACAGAGATAGACAGAGATACAGACAGAGATACAGACAGAGATACAGACAGAGATAGACAGAGATACAGACAGAGATACAGACAGAGATACAGACAGGGATACAGACAGAGATACACATCCAACCTCAGAACACTCTAATGTAGCATGTTAGAAACACACAACCAACCTCAGAACAGTGTCATTTAGTAAGTTAGAAACACACAACCAACCCATTCTTATCCACAAGCCATCCAAATAAAAATGACCAACATAAGATGTTAAAATCAAATCAACTTGTATTTGTCACATGCTTTGTAAACAGCAGGTGTAGACTAACAGTGTAGTGCAGACTGACTGGCCCTTACCAACAATACAGAGATAAACAACATTATAGACTAACAGTGTAATGCTGACTGACTGGCACCAGACTTGCAGAGTTAAAGATAAAGAGTGAAAATAAATACAGTAAAACTTTGAAATAGTGACAAGAGGAATAAATACACAGTGAACTACAATAACCAGTAAAAATAACATGGCTATATACAGGAAGTACCAGGTAATGACATGGCTATATACAGGAAGTACCAGGTAATAACATGGCTATATACAGGAAGTACCAGGTAATAACATGGCTATATACAGGAAGTACCAGGTAATATCATGGCTATATACAGGAAGTACCAGGTAATGACATGGCTATATACAGGAAGTACCAGGTAATAACATGGCTATATACAGGAAGTACCAGGTAATGACATGGCTATATACAGGGAGTACCAGGTAATAACATGGTTATATACAGGGAGTACCAGGTAATAACATGTCTATATACAGGAAGTACCAGGTAATGACATGGCTATATACAGGAAGTACCAGGTAATGACATGGCTATATACAGGAAGTACCAGGTAATAACATGGTTATATACAGGGAGTACCAGGTAATAACATGTCTATATACAGGAAGTACCAGGTAATAACATGGCTATATACAGGGAGTACCAGGTAATAACATGGCTATATACAGGAAGTACCAGGTAATAACATGGCTATATACAGGAAGTACCAGGTAATAACATGGCTATATACAGGGAGTACCAGGTAATAACATGGCTATATACAGGGAGTACCAGGTAATAACATGGCTATATACAGGAAGTACCAGGTAATAACATGGCTATATACAGGAAGTACCAGGTAATAACATGTCTATATACAGGAAGTACCAGGTAATAACATGTCTATATACAGGAAGTACCATGATACAGTGCTCTGTACATCAGATTGGCATATTTAGCAGATACAAACAAATCTCCAAGGTGATTTTAACATTGTTTTCTAATAAATAATTGTTTTTTTTTAAATCAAACTACGTCCTATATCATACTGTTTGATACGCTGCAAATGTATTGTTTGAAATATCCGGGTTTGAGGAGAGGTTCTGAATTATCATATTGATCATATTGATTATATATATATAAAAAACGATTAACTATGTATCAATAGATTGATACAGATATTAATACAACTATAACTACCTTCCATCGAACTGTCCTCCTCACCATTACATCAGTACTACAACCACCATCATCATCATCACTAAACTGTTATCATTACCATCACCCCTACTACTACTACCACTACTACCACCACCACTAAACTGCTCTCATTACAACTATAACTAACTTCCATGGAACTGTCCTCCTCACCATTACATCAGTACTACCACCACCACCACTACTAAACTGCTATCATTACCATCACAACAGTAATAATAAGTAAAGCAAAAAGGGGAGAGAGAGAGAGAGAGAGAGAGAGAGGAGAGAGAGAGAGAGAGAGAGAGAGAGAGAGAGAGACAGAGAGAGAGAGAGAGAGAGAGAGAGAGAAAATAGTAGGTCTGCAGCAACAGGAAGCAGTGATTCCTGAGTCCTGAACACAGCCCTGTTACAACACAATGGATACTGAAAAGACGGAACCACAGGCTGGCCAGAGATTGCACAGAGAGAGAATGTGTGAGCTGTGAACTAAGCCAGGGGATATCTGGTGGGTACAGTCCACTGTAGCTACATCCTGCTAGGCCGGGGCTCACCGGGTGGACCCTGTCCGTCCTGCTGGTTCCTGACAAAGGGCTATCTCTGACCCACAGTTCCTTCCATTTTGTGTGTGTATGTGTTCAGGATGTTTTGCTCCTCAGGTAAGGAAAGTCAGAAGCAGAGTCAGAGGCACTCCAGTACTGGGGCCTTCTCAGCTTCCTCAGGCCCCTTTCTGACCCCTGTCTGCCTGACCCCTGTCTGCCTGACCCCTGTCTGCCTGACCCCTGTCTGTCTGACCCCTGTCTGCCTGACCCCTGTCTGTCTGACCCCTGTCTGTCTGACCCCTGTCTACCTGGCCCCTGTCTACCTGGCCCCTGTCTACCTGGCCCATATCTACCTGGCCCCTGTCTACCTGGCCCCTGTCTACCTGGCCCCTGTCTACCTGACCCCTGTCTGCCTGACCCCTGTCTGCCTGACCCCTGTCTGCCTGACCCCTGTCTGTCTGACCCCTGTCTGCCTGACCCCTGTCTGTCTGACCCCTGTCTGTCTGACCCCTGTCTGTCTGACCCCTGTCTGCCTGACCCCTGTCTGTCTGACCCCTGTCTGCCTGACCCCTGTCTGTCTGACCCCTGTCTGCCTGACCCCTGTCTGTCTGACCCCTGTCTGTCTGACCCCTGTCTGCCCGAACCCTTGTCTGTCTGACCCCTATCTGTCTGCCTGACCCCTGGCTGTCTGTCTGACCCCTGTCTACCTGGCCCGTCTACCTGGCCCCTGTCTACCTGGCCCCTGTCTACCTGGCCCGTCTACCTGGCCCCTGTCTACCTGGCCCCTGTCTACCTGGCCCCTGTCTACCTGACCTCTGTCTACCTGGCCCCTGGGCTGGGGTTAAGCCTTGGACGCAACCTCTCCCCTTCCCACAGTAAGGAGTCAGGACTACCATGGGCCAGTCAGAACCCTGATCCTGGACCAATCAGGACCCAAGCCCTAACCCTGGGCCAGTCAGGACTCTAACCCTAACCTTTGTCCTAGGATCCCTGGACCAGGGTTGGAGAGCCCATAGCCTATAGGCCTAGGATCCCTGGACCAGGGTTGGAGAGCCCATAGCCTATAGGCCTAGGATCCCTGGACCAGGGTTGGAGAGCCCATAGCCTATAGGCCTAGGATCCCTGGACCAGGGTTGGAGAGCCAATAGCCTATAGGCCTAGGATCCCTGGACCAGGGTTGGAGAGCCCATAGCGTATAGGCCTAGGATCCCTGGACCAGGGTTGGAGAGCCCATAGCCTATAGGCCTAGGATCCCTGGACCAGGGTTGGAGAGCCCATAGCCTATAGGCCTAGGATCCCTGGACCAGGGTTGGAGAGCCCATAGCCTATAGGCCTAGGATCCCTGGACCAGGGTTGGAGAGCCCATAGCCTTCAGAGCCTATTGAAACATGTTCTTATAATCCCAGTCATTGTGCAATCGCATATAAAAACATAATTTTGACTGGCCACTATTTAAAAGAGCATCGCAGCTTTCTCATGCTGCTATATTTATTGCTATATTCTCAATAAAATGAAGCACATGAATTCGCTTTACAACAGGTGTAGCCTACCTGCAGGGGCGGAAATCCCAGGGGGACGGGGGGGACACTAACCCCCCCATCCTGGGAAAAATATGATTTGTCCCCCCCCCCCAATATATCACTGTAAACATAACTATGTAATTGTCCCCTCCAAAGTTGATATCAGATTTTCGCCCCTGCCTAGCTGGGGGGACCCTACCTGCAGGGGCGGAAATCCCAGGGAGACGGGGGGGACCAGTCATTAGTTAGTGTTGGGGGGACCCTACCTGCAGGGGCGGAAATCCCAGGGAGACGGGGGGGACCAGTCATTAGTTAGTGTTGGGGGGGACCCTACCTGTAGCCTACCTGGCATATAAAAACGTAACGGCATGTAGCGCTTCCTCCATTCGCTATTCAAGTGTTGGCTACGGATGCCATTTTTTTATGGGCCATTCGATGGGCCCCTTGACTTTTTCCACATTTTGTTACATTACAGACTTATTCTAAAATGGATTAAAAAATAATAATCTACACACAATACCCCATAATGACATCACAATACCCCATAATGACATCACAATACCCCATAATGACATCACAATACCCCATAATGACATCACAATACCCCATAATGACAAAGCAAAAACTGGTTTTAGACAATTATGCAAATGTTTTACAAATAAAAAACTGATATCACATTTACATACAGTAAGTTTTCAGACCCTTTACTCAGTACTTTGTTGAAGCACCTTTGGCAGCGATTACAGCCTCGAGTCCTCTTGGGTATGACGCTACAAGCTTTTCTCTGAGCTCTACGGACCTTCGACCTCATGGCTTGGTTTTTGCTCCGACATGCACTGTCAACTGTGGGACGTTATATAGACAGGTGTGAGCCTTTTCAAATCATGTCCAATCAATTGAATTTACAACAAGTGCACTCCAATCAAGTTGTAGAAACATCTCAAGGATGATCAATGGAAACAGGATGCACCTGAGCTCAATTTCAAGTCTCATAGCAAAGGGTCTGAATACTGACGTAAATAAGGTATTTCTGTATTTTAGTTTATGTTTTTGCTTCGTCATTATGGGGTGTTGTGTGTAGATTGGTGAGGAAAAAACAATTGAATACATTTTAGAATAAGGCTGTGTTGTAACATAATGTGGAAAAAGTCAAGGGGTCTGAATACTTTCTGAAGGAGCTGAAAAAGACAGACCCTGAGGTGGCCGGGGCATGCGCTTTGGTAGTGTGTGTGTGTGTGTGTGTGTGTATGTGTGTGTGTTGAGGGAGGGGGAAGATGGGTAGATTTCCAAACATCAGCTGCACCATAGTATTTGATCCCTCTGCCAAGGAGGAAATAGGCCATTAAGATCCCATCTTTAGCTGCGCTGCCGTTGTCCTCTGCATATTCCTCAAGCTTCCATCTTCTTACACTGTGTCAAAACCAGACGGTGGGAGACTAACACAATAACACATCTGAAGGGAGGAAGGGAGGGAGGAGGGGGGAGGGAGGAGGGAGGAGGGGGGAGGAGGAGGGGGAGGGAGGAGGGGGAGGAGGAGGGAGGGAGGAGGAGGAGGGAGAGGGAGGAGGAGGGAGGGAGGAGGGGGAGGGAGGGAGGAGGTGGAGGGGGGAGGAGATAGTGTCTAGATGGCCACAATTTAAAGGGCCTGAATGAGCTGTTTGGGGGGGGGGGGGGGGGGGGGGGTTGTCTTGCTAAAAGCCCTGAACACTAGGAGACATTCAGAGAAAGAGGCAGTAATTTTTCCAGCCACTTGAGAGACATAAAAAAAACGGACTAAAAAATGATTTACACTTACGGGAAAAGTGGAGTGAAAAAAAACAAACAATCCCTTTCCCCCTGAAACATTATACAACTTTATGAACGGTATGGAGTAATGGCTAGCATATGTGGACGTCAGGCCTCGGCAGAGAACAACGTAGCCGGTCAAGGCTAACCTAATAGTAAGAACATATCTGGGAACCCTGGTGCTATAAAGGAACCCTGGTGCTATAAAGGAACCCTGGTGCTATAAAGGAACCCTGGTGCTATAAAGGAACCCTTGTACCGCGGCCTGGTGGCGGCTGCTGCACTTCTCCAGATGTTGATGAAGAGCCATAGACACAGATGGAGAAGACATTACTGGCACACTAAACAAATTCTCCTCAAAAAAGCTCTAAACATTCTGACCTTATAAGGAAGAGAGAGATTTATAACTGCTAGCCTATTGTATTACTTTGTTAGAACCCTTTCCTTGTTCTCTGTGCTGAAGTCTGCTGAATCACAGAGAGACTGGGACTGACACCACTTTACCACCAGACTGAGTCACAGAGAGACTGGGACTGACACCACTTTACTACCAGACTGAATCACAGAGAGACTGGGACTGACACCACTTTACCACCAGACTGAATCACAGAGAGACTGGGACTGACACCACTTTACCACCAGACTGAATCACAGAGAGACTGGGACTGACACCACTTTACCACCAGACTGAATCACAGAGAGACTGGGACTGACACCACTTTATCACCAGACTGAATCACAGAGAGACTGGGACTGACACCACTTTACCACCAGACTGAGTCACAGAGAGACTGGGACTGACACCACTTTACCACCAGACTGAGTCACAGAGAGACTGGGACTGACACCACTTTACCACCAGACGGAATCACAGAGAGACTGGGACTGACACCACTTTACCACCAGACTGAATCACAGAGAGACTGGGACTGACACCACTTTACCACCAGACTGAATCACAGAGAGACTGGGACTGACACCACTTTACCACCAGACTGAATCACAGAGAGACTGGGACTGACACCACTTTATCACCAGACTGAATCACAGAGAGACTGGGACTGACACCACTTTACCACCAGACTGAGTCACAGAGAGACTGGGACTGACACCACTTTACCACCAGACTGAGTCACAGAGAGACTGGGACTGACACCACTTTACTACCAGACTGAATCACAGAGAGACTGGGACTGACACCACTTTATCACCAGACTGAGTCACAGAGAGACTGGGACTGACACCACTTTATCACCAGACTGAATCACAGAGAGAGCATTGGGCTAAGGGTTTAGGGGGTAGAGTCGGGAAGAGCATTGGGGTAAGGGTTTAGGGGGTAGAGTCGGGAAGAGCATTTGGGTAAGGGTTTAGGGGGTAGAATTGGGAAGAGGTTTGGGGTAAGGGTTTAGGGGGTAGAATTGGGAAGAGGTTTGGGGTAAGGGTTTAGGGGGTAGAATTGGGGTAAGGGTTTGGGTTGGAAGGATACATAGGGAACTGGGAAGGCACAGGTGTGGTATGAGGTTTTGGAATGAGATGACGGTGTTTGCATGTTGTATGATAAATGTATAGCTAGTTGACTAATGTTACTTAGTCAGCTAGCTTGTTTACATTTACATTTTTTTACATTTTAGTCATTTAGCAGACGCTCTTATCCAGAGCGACTTACAGTAGTGAATGCATACATTTCATACAATTTCATACATTTTTTTTCTGTGCTGGCCCCCCGTGGGAATCGAACCCACAACCCTGGTGTTGCAAACACCATACTCTACCAACTGAGCTACAGGGAAGGCTGTTAAATAGAGATTTTCATAAATGTATATCATGACCCCAAAAAATAAGCATGATATTTTTCATATTCCTCTTAACTGAACATATTTCATATTCCCCATAACTGGACATGTTTTGCATGATTTCATCCTAGTATTTTTGTCAGCCATCTTCCTGAAGAAAATGTGGAACCTTGGGTCGCAGAGCTTTATGGGAGTTTTGATAACCATTGGATAGGATGTCTGCATGTTGATTGACTTCATTTGAAGGACCATCTAGAGGATTGAAAAGGCGCGGCCCCTCTGCAGCCGCAGCATTGTTCTCAACACCAATATGCTGGGTAACTTTGTTATTATGCACATCGCAACATGGTCTTGGAAAGGTGCCAAGTCAACAATGATGTTTCAGAACCGCGGACAACGACCAACGATCAAACACTGGAGAAAGCAGATTTGTTACGAAATCATTTTGGTATCAGTGTTGCACCGTTGCCCTTAACCATATACAATTTCAGAAACACATACCTTAGATTGATAGACATCCCCATGGCCTCTACAATGGATCAGTCCACTCAGACATGAACAAATCAGACAGGTGTCTTGTACACCATGACATTTTTTGTTTGTTTTTGCTACCTGTTTGACTAAAAAAATCGCAGTCGACCAACGGCCTATCGGCCAAACAATCGACCAGTCGACTAAATGGGATCAGCCCTAAGGCGTAGGGTAGATCTGTGTAAATGGGACCAGTACACTCCAATGGGCTGAGTGAATGAGGAGCGGAAGTAGTCAGCCCTATTTTCAAAGTGGTTGACAAAGTCATCCCGCAGAGAGGGAGGACGGAGGGATAGAGGGTGGAGGATTAAAGGAGGGAGAAGAAGTTGGAAAATAGTTTCCAAGGGTTAGAAGCAGAAGCATGAAATGTAGAGTGATAGAAAGTGGCTTTAGCGGTGGATACAGAGGAACAGAAGGTAGAGAGGAGGGAGTGAAAGGATGATAGGTCCTCCGGAAGTTTAGTTTTCCTCCATTTTCACTCAGCTGCCTGCAGCCCTGTTCTGTAAGCTCACAATGAGTCACTCAGCCACGGAGAAGAAGCGGAGGGCCGAGCCGGCCGGGAGGAAAGGGGACAGTGAGAGTCATAGGATGTGGGAAGGGAGGAGAGTAGGCCTGAAGAGGCAGATTCAGGAGACAGAAGGGAGAAGGATTTAGCAGAAGGGAGAGATGATAGGATAGAAGAGGAGAGAGTAGTGGGAAAGAGAGAGAGAGAAGATTGTGATGGTGCATGACTATCTATACCTGTTCGCTACTCTCCCTGTAGGCTTTATAGATGCTCCCCACCCCCTTGGCTGCAACCTTACGCGCACAACCCCATGTTGAATTCTGGGTCTTGGCAGCGTTTGGAACATCCGATCTGTGGTCAAGAATCTCGAGTTCATCTCAGCCTATGCTGCCCTTCAGTCCAAAGACTTTTTGGTCCTGATGGAGACATGCATCACCCCAGAGAACACTGCCACACCAGCTGCTCATTCTCCATCTGACATCTCTCTCATGGTCCGAGAGCATCTGGTCTCTCCTGACTGGAGATGTTCTATTTCTCCCTCTCTCACCTGTCCATCTCCTCATTGCTGTCACTATCACTTGTCCACTCAAGCTTAACATTATTGTCATCTATCGCCCACCAGGTGTCCTTGGAGAGTTCCTCAATGAGCTTGACATCTTGATAAACTAATTTCCTGACAATGGCTCACCGTTCTTCGTACCTGGCGACTTCAACCTCCCAACGTCTGCCTTCGATTAATTTCTTTCCAACTCTGCTTTTCCCCTCCTTGCCTCTTTTGACCTCACCCTTTCGCAGTCCCCTCCCACTCACAAGGCAGGCAATAAGCTTGACCTCATCTTCACTAGAGGCTGTTCTCCTACTAATCTCACTGTAACTCCATTCCAGGTCTCTGTTCTCCTACTAATCTCACTGTAACCCCCCTCCAGATCTCTGTCTCCTACTAATCTCACTTTAACCCCCCTCCAGGTCTCTGTTCTCCTACTAATCTCACTGTAACCCCCCTCCAGGTCTCTGTTCTCCTACTAATCTCACTGTAACCCCCCTCCAGGTCTCTGTTCTCCTACTAATCTCACTGTAACCCCCCTCCAGGTCTCTGTTCTCCTACTAATCTCACTGTAACCCCCCTCCAGGTCTCTGTTCTCCTACTAATCTCACTGTAACCCCCCTCCAGGTCTCTGTTCTCCTACTAATCTCACTGTAACCCCCCTCCAGGTCTCTGATCTCCTACTAATCTCACTGTAACCCCCCCTCCAGGTCTCTGTTCTCCTACTAATCTCACTGTAACCCCCCTCCAGGTCTGTTCTCCTACTAATCTCACTGTAACCCCCCTCCAGGTCTCTGTTCTCCTACTAATCTCACTGTAACCCCCTCCAGGTCTCTGTTCTCCTACTAATCTCACTGTAACCCCCTCCAGGTCTCTGTTCTCCTACTAATCTCACTATAACCCCCCTCCAGGTCTCTGTTCTCCTACTAATCTCACTGTAACCCCCCTCCAGGTCTCTGTTCTCCTACTAATCTCACTGTAACCCCCCTCCAGGTCTCTGATCTCCTACTAATCTCACTGTAACCCCCCCTCCAGGTCTCTGTTCTCCTACTAATCTCACTGTAACCCCCCTCCAGGTCTGTTCTCCTACTAATCTCACTGTAACCCCCCTCCAGGTCTCTGTTCTCCTACTAATCTCACTGTAACCCCCTCCAGGTCTCTGTTCTCCTACTAATCTCACTGTAACCCCCCTCCAGGTCTGTTCTCCTACTAATCTCACTGTAACCCCCCTCCAGATCTCTGTTCTCCTACTAATCTCACTATAACCCCCCTCCAGGTCTCTGTTCTCGTACTAATCTCACTGTAACCCCCCTCCAGATCTCTGTTCTCCTACTAATCTCACTGTAACCCCCCTCCAGATCTCTGTTCTCCTACTAATCTCACTGTAACACCCCTCCAGGTCTCTGTTCTCCTACTAATCTCACTGTAACCCCCCTCCAGGTCTCTGTTCTCCTACTAATCTCACTGTAACCCCCCTCCAGGTCTCTGTTCTCCTACTAATCTCACTGTAACCCCCCTCCAGGTCTGTTCTCCTACTAATCTCACTGTAACCCCCCTCCAGGTCTCTGTTCTCCTACTAATCTCACTGTAACCCCCCTCCAGATCTCTGTTCTCCTACTAATCTCACTGTAACCCCCCTCCAGGTCTGTTCTCCTACTAATCTCACTGTAACCCCCCTCCAGGTCTCTGTTCTCCTACTAATCTCACTGTAACCCCCCTCCAGGTCTCTGTTCTCCTACTAATCTCACTGTAACCCCCTCCAGGTCTCTGTTCTCCTACTAATCTCACTGTAACCCCCCTCCAGGTCTCTGTTCTCCTACTAATCTCACTGTAACCCCCCTCCAGGTCTGTTCTCCTACTAATCTCACTGTAACCCCCCTCCAGGTCTCTGTTCTCCTACCAATCTCACTGTAACCCCCCTCCAGATCTCTGTTCTCCTACTAATCTCACTGTAACACCCCTCCAGATCTCTGTTCTCCTACTAATCTCACTGTAACACCCCTCCAGATCTCTGTTCTCCTACTAATCTCACTGTAACCCCCCTCCAGGTCTGTTCTCCTACTAATCTCACTGTAACCCCCCTCCAGGTCTGTTCTCCTACTAATCTCACTGTAACCCCCCCTCCAGGTCTCTGATCTCCTACTAATCTCACTGTAACCCCCCTCCAGGTCTGTTCTCCTACTAATCTCACTGTAACCCCCCTCCAGGTCTCTGTTCTCCTACTAATCTCACTGTAACCCCCCTCCAGGTCTCTAATCACTACTTTGTTTCCTTTCCTGTCTCCTTTCCTCCAACCCTAACCACCTAGCCCCTACCCAGGTATAGAACAAAACAAACATATATAAACGCAACATGCAACAATTTCAATGATTTTACCGAGTTATAGTTCATATAAAGAAATCAGTCAATTTAAATAAATAAATTAGGCCTTCATCTATGGATTTCATGTGACTGGGCAGGGGCACAGCCATGGGTGGTTCTGGGAGGGCAAAGGCCCACCCATTTGGGAGCCAGGCCATCCCACTGGGGAGCCAGGCGCAGCCAATCAGAATTTTTTTTTTTCACACAAAATGGCTTTATTACAGACAGAAATGCTCCTCAGTTTCATCAGCTGTCTGGGTGGCTGGTATCAGATGATTCCGCAGGTGAAGAAGTCAGATGTGGAGGTGCTGGGCTGGCGTGTTTACACGTGGTCTGTAGTTGTGAGGCCGGTTGGACTTACTGCCAAATTCTCTAAAATGACATTGGATGCGGCTTATGGTAGAGAAATTAACATTCAATTCTCTGGGAACAGCTCTGGTGGACATTCCTGCAGTAAACATGCCAATTGCACGCTCCTTCAAAACTTGAGACATCTGTGGCATTGTGTTGAGTGACAAAAGTGCACATTTTAGTTTAAAGTGGCCTTTTATTGTCCCCAGCACAAGGTGCACCTGTGTAATGATCATGCTGTCTAATCAGCTTCTTGATATGCCACACGTGTCAGGTGGATGGATTATCTTGGTAAATGAGATATTCTGACCAACAGGGATGTAAAAAAACGTTATGCACAACATTTTTGAGAAATAAGATTTTTGTGCGTATGGAACATTTCTTGAATTTTTTATTTCGGCTCATGAAACATGGGACCAACACTGTACGTGCTGCGTTTTATATTTTTTTGTTCAGTATAGTTGCAAAAAAAGCTACAAAATTAAAATAAAAATGTAAATAACTAGGCCTTCCTCTCTTCCTTCCTCTAGCAACTCGGCAGAACAACTCGGCAGAACAACTCGGCAGAACAACTCGGGCAGAACCATCTTTGTTTTGACTGCAGTCTTAGTACTTAGACTGAAGTACTAACACTAATTGCTAATTGTCTTGCAGCAGTGAAGGGCACGCCCCTCCCGATAGTAATTGCTGATTGCCTAGGAGAGGAGAAACCACTCCCCTTCCAACACAGACACTGAGTACGAAGACAACAACAATCAAATTCACCCGCCCCTTGATCCTGGTTGATGTGTCAACAATCATCTTCAAGTTATGAGCACCAAGCACAGTACACTACTGGGAAGACAGAGAACACTTACAGTAGAGGGTGCTAGCTAACAACGCTACCGGGAAGACAGAAGACTTACAGTAGAGGGTGGTAGCTAACAACGCTACCGGGAAGACAGAACACTTACAGTAGAGGGTGCTAGCTAACAACGCTACCGGGAAGACAGAACACTTACAGTAGAGGGTGCTAGCTAACAACGCTACCGGGAAGACAGAAGACTTACAGTAGAGGGTGGTAGCTAACAACGCTACCGGGAAGCCAGAACACTTACAGTAGAGGGTGCTAGCTAACAACGCTACCGGGAAGACAGAAGACTTACAGTAGAGGGTGGTAGCTAACAACGCTACCGGGAAGCCAGAACACTTACAGTAGAGGGTGCTAGCTAACAACTCTACCGGGAAGACAGAACACTTACAGTAGAGGGTGCTAGCTAACAACGCTACCGGGAAGACAGAACACTTACAGTAGAGGGTGCTAGCTAACAACGCTACCGGGAAGACAGAAGACTTACAGTAGAGGGTGGTAGCTAACAACGCTACCGGGAAGCCAGAACACTTACAGTAGAGGGTGCTAGCTAACAACGCTACCGGGAAGACAGAAGACTTACAGTAGAGGGTGGTAGCTAACAACGCTACCGGGAAGCCAGAACACTTACAGTAGAGGGTGCTAGCTAACAACTCTACCGGGAAGACAGAACACTTACAGTAGAGGGTGCTAGCTAACAACGCTACTGGGAAGACAGAAGACTTACAGTAGAGGGTGCTAGCTAACAACGCTACCGGGAAGACAGAACACTTACAGTAGAGGGTGCTAGCTAACAACACTACTGGGAAGACAGAGAACACTTACAGTAGAGGGTGCTAGCTAACAACGCTACTGGGAAGACAGAACACTTACAGTAGAGGGTGCTAGCTAACAACACTACCGGAAAGACAGAACACTTACAGTAGATGGTGCTAGCTAACAACGCTACTGGGAAGACAGAACACTTACAGTAGAGGGTGCTAGCTAACAACGCTACTGGGAAGACAGAGAACACTTACAGTAGAGGGTGCTAGCTAACAACGCTACTGGGAAGACAGAAGACTTACAGTAGAGGGTGCTAGCTAACAATGCTACCGGGAAGACAGAGAACACTTACAGTAGAGGGTGCTAGCTAACAACGCTACTGGGAAGACAGAAGACTTACAGTAGAGGGTGCTAGCTAACAACGCTACTGGGAAGACAGAAGACTTACAGTAGATGGTGCTAGCTAACAACGCTACTGGGAAGACAGAAGACTTACAGTAGAGGGTGCTAGCTAACAACGCTACCAGGAAGACAGAAGACTTACAGTAGAGGGTGCTAGCTAACAACGCTACCGGGAAGACAGAGAACACTTACAGTAGAGGGTGCTAGCTAACAACGCTACTGGGAAGACAGAAGACTTACAGTAGAGGGTGCTAGCTAACAACGCTACTGGGAAGACAGAAGACTTACAGTAGAGGGTGCTAGCTAACAATGCTACCGGAAAGACAGAGAACACTTACAGTAGAGGGTGCTAGCTAACAACGCTACTGGGAAGACAGAAGACTTACAGCAGAGGGTGCTAGCTAACAACGCTACTGGGAAGACAGAAGACTTACAGTAGAGGGTGCTAGCTAACAACGCTACTGGGAAGACAGAAGACTTACAGTAGAGGGTGCTAGCTAACAACGCTACTGGGAAGACAGAAGACTTACAGTAGATGGTGCTAGCTAACAACGCTACTGGGAAGACAGAAGACTTACAGTAGAGGGTGCTAGCTAACAACGCTACCAGGAAGACAGAAGACTTACAGTAGAGGGTGCTAGCTAACAACGCTACCGGGAAGACAGAAGACTTACAGTAGAGGGTGCTAGCTAACAACACTACTGGGAAGACAGAAGACTTACAGTAGAGGGTGCTAGCTAACAACGCTACTGGGAAGACAGAGAACACTTACAGTAGAGGGTGCTAGCTAACAATGCTACCGGAAAGACAGAACACTTACAGTAGATGGTGCTAGCTAACAATGCTACCGGAAAGACAGAACACTTACAGTAGATGGTGCTAGCTAACAATGCTACCGGGAAGACAGAAGACTTACAGTAGAGGGTGCTAGCTAACAACGCTACCAGGAAGACAGAACACTTACAGTAGAGGGTGCTAGCTAACAATGCTACCGGAAAGACAGAACACTTACAGTAGATGGTGCTAGCTAACAACGCTACCAGGAAGACAGAAGACTTACAGTAGATGGTGCTAGCTAACACATAAGGCAGTACTAGATGAGAACAGATTAAGACAAAATGTCTACTTATCACTCCTGAAGATATCAGTAGTCCTAGAATGAACTCAGTAGTCCTAGAATGAACTCAGTAGTCCTAGAATGAACTCAGTAGTCCTAGAATGAACTCAGTGGTCCTAGAATGAACTCAGTAGTCCTAGAATGAACTCAGTAGTCCTAGAATGAACTCAGTAGTCCTAGAATGAACTCAGTAGTCCTAAAATGAACTCAGTAGTCCTAGAATGAAGCACCCCCTTCATTTTATGAATCGTCCCTTAGACAACACAATCATTCTTATCTACGCAGCACCCGCAGTCCCTTTGTCCCTCCACAGAGTCTGTAACACTAAGGTGGTGTGGCAAACGGCATCCGATTCCCAATATAATGCACTATTTTATTCCCTATATAAAGCACTATTTTATTCCCTATATAATGCACTATTTTATTCCCTATATAAAGCACTATTTTACTCCCTATATAATGCACTACTGTATTCCCTATGTAATGCACTATTTTATTCCCTATATAATGCACTATTTTATTCCTATATAAAGCACTATTTTATTCCCTATATAATGCACTATTTTATTCCCTATATAAACCACTATTTTACTCCCTATATAATGCACTACTGTATTCCCTATGTAATGCACTATTTTATTCCCTATATAATGCACTATTTTATTCCCTATATAATGCACTATTTTATTCCCTATATAATGCACTATTTTATTCCCTATATTATGCAGTATTTTATTCCCTATATAATGCACTATTTTATTCCCTATATTATGCCCTATTTTATTCCCTATATAAAGCACTATTTTATTCCCTATATTATGCAGTATTTTATTCCCTATATAAAGCACTATTTTATTCCCTATATTATGCAGTATTTTATTCCCTATATAAAGCACTATTTTATTCCCTATATTATGCAGTATTTTATTCCCTATATAATGCACTATTTTTGACCAGACCCAATAGGGCCATTTGGAATGCAGCCACGGTCAAATCAGGAAGTGCCGATTGAAATCACAATCCAATTGAATCCAGTTCCAGGAGAATTGCATATAAACAACAAAATACACCGCTGCTTGGCTGGCTTTATTAGGCTGCTAGCTAGTGGACGTAGATGCTGATTCATTATGGGTTCAACAAAGCTCTGGAGTGTATTTCTGCTATGCTGCTGCAATTAACAGATTTATATTCACAGTTTTTACATTGGCACAGATCCCTGTATATACTAAATATACTAGATAAACACTATCAGCATTCTCAAACTCTCTCTCTCTCTCTCTCTTTTTTCTCTCTCCTCCATCTCCCTCTTTCTTTCTCTCTCTCTCTCTATTCAATTCAAAGGGCTTTATTGGCATGGGAAACATGCAGTTGAAGTTGGAAGTTTACATACACCTTAGCCAAATAAATTTAAACGCAGTTTTTCACAATTCCTGACATTTAATCCTAGTAAAAAATTCCCTGTTTTATGTCAGTTAGGTTAACCACTTTATTTTAAGAATGTGAAATGTCAGAATAATAGTAGAGAGAATGATTTATTTCAGCTTTCATTACTTTCATCACATTCCCAGTGGGTCAGAAGTATACATACACTCAATTAGTATTTGGTAGCATTGCCTTTAAATTGTTTAACTTGGGTCAAACATTTTGGGTAGCCTTCCACAAGCTTCCCACAATAAGTTGGGTGAATTTTGTCCCATTCCTCTTGACAGAGCTGGTGTAACTGAGTCAGGTTTGTAGGCCTCCTTCCTCGCACATGCTTGTTCAGTTCTGCCCACAAATTTTCTATAGGATTGAGGTCAGGGCTTTGTGATGGCCACTCCAATACCTTGACTTTGTTGTCCTTAAGCCATTTCGCCACAACTTTGGAAGTATGCTTGGGGTCATTGTCCATTTGGAAGACCCATTTGCAACCAAGCTTTAACTTCCTGACTGATATCTTGAGATGTTGCTTCAATATATCCACAACATTTTCGTTCCTCATGATGCCGTCTATTTTGTGAAGTGCACCAGTCCCTCCTGCAGCAAAGCACACCCACAACACGATGCTGCCACCCCCGTGCTTCACGGTTGGGATGGTGTTCTTCGGCTTACAAGCCTCCCCCTTTATCCTCTTTCAACAGACTCTCTACATAGTAAAAGCTTTTCTTTATTTTGGGTCAGTCACAGTGGTCAGGTATTCTGCCACTGTGTACTCTCTGTTTAGGGCCAAATAGCATTCCAGTTTGTTCAGTTCTTTTGTGGATGCTTTCCAATGTGTCAAGTAATTATCTTTTTGTTTTCTCATGATTTGGTTGGGTCTAATTGTGTTGCTGTCCTGTGTGTTTGTGTTTGTGAACAGAGCCCCAGGACCAGCTGGCTGAGGGGACTCTTCTCCAGACTTTGACTTCAGAGTCTAGTAAGTTGAGGCCAGGTGCTCCAGACTGTTTTAGAGGCCTAACCAACTTGTTGATATACATTTTGAAGAGGGTGGGGCACAAGCTGCATCCCTGTCTCACACCACGGCTCTGATGAAAGAAATCTGTGGTTTTTTGCACAATAGTTGTTTCTGTAGATGGAATTTATAATGATGTATGTTTCCCCCCAACAGCATTCTCCATTAATTTAGATAGCAGACCCTCATGCCAAAAAGAGTCAAACCCCCCCTCTCGCTCTCTAGTCTTTCTGTCTCTCTCAGCCGGTGCATAGGATTCACTGTCCAACTCTGACCTTTCAGCCGGTGCGCAGGATTCACTGTCCAACACTGACCTTTCAGCCGGTGCGTAGGATTCACTGTCCAACACTGACCCTTCAGCCGGTGCGTAGGATTCACTGTCCAACACTGACCTTTCAGCCGGTGCGTAGGATTCACTGTCCAACACTGACCCTTCAGCCGGTGCGTAGGATTCACTGTCCAACACTGACCTTTCAGCCGGTGCGTAGGATTCACTGTCCAACACTGACCCTTCAGCCGGTGCGTAGGATTCACTGTCCAACACTGACCCTTCAGCCGGTGCGTAGGATTCACTGTCCAACACTGACCCTTCAGCCGGTGCGTAGGATTCACTGTCCAACTCTGACCTTTCAGCCGGTGCGTAGGATTCACTGTCCAACACTGACCCTTCAGCCGGTGCATAGGATTCACTGTCCAACACTGACCCTTCAGCCGGTGCGTAGGATTCACTGTCCAACTCTGACCTTTCAGCCGGTGCGTAGGATTCACTGTCCAACACTGACCTTTCAGCCGATGCGTAGGATTCACTGTCCAACAACATCCAATATTCCACACAGATACAGAACCATAGACGTCCATAGTACATAAGGCTGCGTGTCGTCTAGCCAAGTGAGTCTATGTACGTCCCAAATGGCATCCTATTCCCTACATAGTGCCCTATGGCTCCCTATATAGTGCACTACTTTGACCAGAGACCTATGGAACCCTATTCCCTATATAGTGCACTACTTTAGACCAGAGCCCTATGGAACCCTATTCCCTATATAGTGCACTACTTTAGACCAGAGCCCTATGGAACCCTATTCCCTATATAGTGCACTACGTTAGACCAGAGCCCTATGGAACCCTATTCCCTATATAGTGCACTACTTTAGACCAGAGCCCTATGGAACCCTATTCCCTATATAGTGCACTATTGTTAACCAGAGCCCTATGGAACCCTATTCCCTATATAGTGCACTATTGTTAACCAGAGCCTTATGGGCAGGAACCTTGGCCCTGGTCACTTTCTTCTCCTTCTAGTGTGGGAGTCCACAAACAAAAGCCCATTACAGATAACAGGAGGTAATCTCTGTCCTGGGGACACTGTGGCCATGTGTGTTGCCACAAGGTCGAAACACACGCCTGTACCACACAGAGAGACCAGATCCCTCAGAAAAAAAGGCTTTCCCATGTCCTCCTCCCCCCATTCGTCCATCCCTCTATCCATTTGTCCATCCCTCTATCCATTCGTCCATCCCTCTATCCATTTGTCCATCCCTCTATCCATTCGTCCATCCCGAGAGAGAGAGAGAGAGAGAGAGAGAGAGAGAGAGAGAGAGAGAGAGAGAGAGAGAGAGAGAGAGAGAGAGACAGAGAGAGAGACAGAGAGATTCCAAGAGCAGTTGGTAAAATGATGAACTCCTAATATCTAGTATTTTATATCATACTTCAAATGATTTAGAGGAAGAGTACATTGGATAAAAGATAAAAGAAGAAGGACTAAAAAGTCCAACGTCAGAAGAAGAGAATACGTTAACCTGATAACTCAACTGGATAGGTAACAATCTAACAGTTGTTTACCACGATCCTAGGGAGTTGCTAAGAGCGTTTCTAGCTACTGGTTACCTGCTGTTAGTTAAAAAACCTCGCTAACAAATAACAAAAAGGACAATCAAAAACGACAAAGGACAGGACAAAGGACAGAAAAACAAGTAACTAAACAATTCAGACAGAAAACAAGAAAGTTAAGCATTGTTTCCATTTAAAAACGCCTAGCTACAACTAGCCAAGTGAAAAACCAGCTGTAACATGTACCGTATGCAACTGTAATCAACTAAGAGGGATACATTTACAAGCCCCAAAGCTCAGAAATCTTGCAATCAAATATGCAAAAGGCATTGCTAGTGAAGCAGGGAGGAAAAATATAAAGCAAATATTTTAAAAGAGCACCCAGAAACCCTAAAACATTTATGCAACAGAAAGACAAATAAATAAAGAAGTATCTTCTCTTTATCACTGAATGTCGAAATGCTTGACATGCAACCGGAGGCAAACAAACAAC
Source organism: Salmo salar (assembly GCF_965601325.2). NCBI lineage: Eukaryota > Metazoa > Chordata > Actinopteri > Salmoniformes > Salmonidae > Salmo > Salmo salar. The sequence goes on from NC_138304.1 coordinate 107,530,408, forward strand.
TTAAAATGTCTGAAAACAAGACCATGAGACAATTCTATTTGGACACAACCCCAAAATGTAATATTAATATATAGAGTAATGGAATAGTAATTTTCTAAGGATCTGAGGCCAGTCTAGAGCTGATTGAAGAAGAGGTGTACATGATAAAACCACTAGTGGATGATGAACTAAAAACTGACATGTCTCCACTAACAAAGCCTGCAACTCCCAAAACCTGGCCCATCAAAACAGGAGTCCCAAAGTACATCAATCCCTCCAACACCTGTAGCAGCTGTGTGCACACCAGAAACACTATCTGTGAAACAAATCCAGAACTGCTTCTCCCTACTTGAAGTGGAGATGACAGAATTCAGGGAGAACAAACAACAAGAATGTAACACTGTCCAGACGCTGATGGAAGAGTTGAGACATTAGAATGTAACACTGTCCAGACGCTGATGGAAGAGTTGAGACATTAGAATGTAACACTGTCCAGACGCTGATGGAAGAGTTGAGACATTAGAATGTAACACTGTCCAGACGCTGATGGAAGAGTTGAGACATTAGAATGTAACACTGTCCAAACGCTGATGGAAGAGTTGAAGCATTTCCAGGAGGAACGTTGTGCTTCAAAAGAACAGTTAAGACACAACTCTGAACAAATACCACAGTCCAATGAGGTGGAGCTGCAGCAGAGAGAGGGAGGGACATGATGTCCTCTGAGAGGAGCTGTGTGTAGTGAAGGTGGAGCTGCAGCAGAGAGAGGGAGGGACATGATGTCCTCTGAGAGGAGCTGTGTGTAGTGAAGGTGGAGCTGCAGCAGAGAGAGGGAGGGACATGATGTCCTCTGAGAGGAGCTGTGTGTAGTGAAGGTGGAGCTGCAGCAGAGAGAGAGAGGGACATGATGTCCTCTGAGAGGAGCTGTGTGTAGTGAAGGTGGAGCTGCAGCAGAGAGAGAGAGGGGGACATGTTGTCCTCCGTGAGGAGCTGTGTGTAGTGAAGGTGACGCTGTAGCAGAGAGAGAGAGGGACATGTTGTCCTCCGTGAGGAGCTGTGTGTAGTGAAGGTGGAGCTGCAGCAGAGAGAGAGAGGGACATGATGTCCTCCGTCAGCAGCTTCTGACTATGCCACCAACAGAGGAGTCACATCAGCCTGGTGGAAGATCAGATACTCCTGAGCTCAGTGCAGCCTTCACCCCATCAGCCTGGTGGAAGATCAGATACTCCTGAGATCAGTGCAGCCTTCACCCCATCAGCCTGGTGGAAGATCAGATACTCCTGAATTCAGTGCAGCCTTCACCCCATCAGCCTGGTGGAAGATCAGATACTCCTGAATTCAGTGCAGCCTTCACCCCATCAGCCTGGTGGAAGATCAGATACTCCTGAATTCAGTGCAGCCTTCACCCCATCAGCCTGGTGGAAGATCAGATACTCCTGAGCTCAGTGCAGCCTTCACCCCATCAGCCTGGTGGAAGATCAGATACTCCTGAGCTCAATGCAGCCTTCACCCCATCAGCCTGGTGGAAGATCAGATACTCCTGAGCTTAGTGCAGCCTTCACCCCATCAGCCTGGTGGAAGATCAGATACTCCTGAGCTTAGTGCAGCCTTCACCCCATCAGCCTGGTGGAAGATCAGATACTCCTGAGCTCAATGCAGCCTTCACCCCATCTGCCTTTCAAGCTCCTCAGCATCTTAGGGTCCACCCTGACCTGCCAACGTCCCAACCTGCCAAATCCTACCCTGCCTAGCTAACCTCCCAGACTGCCACAACCTACCCTGACCTGCCTACCTCCCAGCCTGCCACAGCCAACCCTGACCTGCCTACCTCTCAGCCTCCCACAGCCTACCCTGACCTGCCTACCTCCCAGTCTGCCACAGCCTACCCTGACCTGCCTACCTCCCAGCCTGCCACAGCCTACCCTGCCTAGCTAACCTCCCAGCAGTTTGAACACAGGGGTAGGACAAAACAGTGTCTAGGGGTAGGACCAATAGTGTCCAACAGGAGGGTACCCCAGCCCAGACCATACCTCATACCTTACTTTAAACAAATAAATGATGCAAGAAAACCTCAGCTCCCCAGGATACCGAAAAGCAGAGGGAAAATATGTGTATCTACCCAGATGACCTTGTCCTACTGTCACCAACAGATCAAGGTCTACCCAGATGGCCTTGTCCTACTGTCACCAACAGATCAAGGTCTACCCAGATGACCTTGTCCTACTGTCACCAACAGATCAGATGACCTTGTCCTACCGTCACCAACAGATCAAGGTCTACCCAGATGGTCTTGGCCTACTGTCACCAACAGAGCAAGGTCTACCCAGATGACCTTGTCCTACTGTCACCAACAGATCAGATGACCTTGTCCTACCGTCACCAACAGATCAAGGTCTACAGGAACAACGTAACATTCTATAGGAATACAACATCAACTGGACAATCAACATCAACTTTCAGAAAACTAAGGTCGTGATTTAGCGGAAAAAGACCAGGAATCAGAGCAGCAGACACTCCTTCAAATGAGGAAATACCATGGTTGAACATCTCCAACTACCTGGGACAGGAAATACCATGGTTGAACATGTCCAACTACCTGGAACAGGAAATACCATGGTTGAACATGGTCCAACTACCTGGGACAGGAAATACCATGGTTGAACATGATCCAACTACCTGGAACAGGAAATACCATGGTTGAACATGTCCAACTACCTGGAACAGGAAATACCATGGTTGAACATGGTCCAACTACCTGGGACTAACAATCAGTGTCTCTGGTGGATTCGATCTGGCAGTGAATGCTCTAAAATAAACAGCCTGTAAAAACATTTTACTCCATAAAAAGACAATTCTCAAAATAAATATTCCTATCCAAATCTGGTGCAAAATATTCAATGGTGTATTTTTACCAATTGCTCTACATGGAAGTGAGGTTTGGGGTCCAACCTGTAACTACGATTATAAGCACCGGGAGAAAAACCCGACAGGAAATGTGCATACAGAATTCTGCAGAATTATCCTAAATATCCCAAACTATTACTATTAAAAGTACCAAATGTATTAAAAGTACCAGAACAGGTGTGAGGCAAGTGGACAGCCTGGTGGCTAGCTAGGAAGATGGCCCCCTAACAGACAGACAGACAAACAGGAATGCTACAACCTGCAGACATACATAGCCAAAGTCAAGCCAGCCAGCCAGAATCACAGCAGGCCAAGCAGACCAGCCAGTATGTTCAGCAAGCCAGCCAGCCAGACCAGCCAGTAAGTCAAGCCAGACCAGCCATTAAGACCAGCCAGTAGGTCCAGCCAGTAAGTCCAGCCAGCCGGACCAGCCAGTAAGTCCAGCCAGACCAGCCATTAAGACCAGCCAGTAGGTCCAGCCAGTAAGTCCAGCCAGCCGGACCAGCCAGTAAGTCCAGCCATCCAGACCAGCCAGACCATGCAGTAAGTCCAGCCAGCCAGACCAGCCAGTAAGTCCAGCCAGCCAAACCAGTCAGCAAGTCTAGCCAGCCAGCCAGCCAGAGCAGTCAGCCAGCCAGCCAGCCAGTAAGTTCAGCCAGCCAGACCAACCGGTAAGTCCAACCAGTCAGCCAGTAAGACCAGTCAGCCAGACCGGTCAACCAGTCAGCCAGCATGACCAGCTGATCTTTAACAAAGGCTCTAGGACCCCTTACTGTATACTGACCTCTAACCTAGCCTCTACCCACCCCAACCAAAGTATTTGACTTTAATTAATGCCATTCACTCTCTCTCTGTCTCTTTCTCTCTCTCTCTCTCTCTCTCTCTCTCTCTCTCTCTCTCTCTCTATTTTCATTTATTTCAAATATTTTTTCGTTTCTCATGATATGGGTTGGGACTAATTGTGTTGTTGTCCTGGGGCTCTGTGGGGTCTGTTTGTATTTGTGAACAGAGCCCCAGGACCAGCTTGTTTAGGGGGCTCTTCTCCAGGTTCATCTCTTTGTAGGTGATGGATTTGTTATGGAAGGTTTGGGAATCGCTTCCGTTTAGGTGGTTTTAGAATTTAACGGCTATTTTCTGGATTTTGATAATTAGCGGGTATCGACCTATTCTGCTCTGCATGAATTATTTGGTGTTCTACGTTGTACACGGATGATATTTCTGCAGAATTCTGCATTCAGAGTCTCAATTTGGTATTTGTCCCATTTTGTGAATTCTTGGTTGGTGAGCGGACCCCAGACCTCACAACCATAAAGGGCAATGGGTTCTGTAACTGACTCAATTATTTTTAGCAAGATCCTAATTGGTATGTCGAATTTTATGTTCCTTTTGATGGCATAGAAGGCCCTTCTTGCCTTGTCCCTCAGATCGTTCACAGCTTTGTGGAAGTTACCTGTGGCGCTGATGTTTAGGCCGAGGTATGTATAGTTTTTTGTGTGCTCTAGGGCAACGGTGTCTAGATGGAATTTGTATTTGTGGTCCTGGCGACTGGACCTTTTTTGGAACACCATTATTTTGGTCTTACTGAGATTTACTGTCAGGGCCCAGGTCTGTCAGGGCCCAGGTCTGTCAGGGCCCAGGTCTGACAGAATCTGTGCAGAAGATCTAGGTCCTGCTGTAGGCCCTCCTTGGTTGGGGACAGAAGCACCAGATCATCAGTAGACATTTGACATTAGATTCTAGTAAGGTGAGGCCGGGTGCTGCAGACTGTTCTTGTGCCCTCGCCAATTCGTTGATATATATGTTGAAGAGGGTGGGGCTTAAGCTGCATCCCTGTCTCACCCCACGGCCCTGTGGGAAGAATTGTGTGTGTTTTTTGCCTATTTTAACTGCACACTTGTTGTTTGTGTACATGGATTTTATAATGTTGTATGTTTTTTCCCAACACCACTTTCCATCAATTTGTATAGCAGACCCTCAGGCCAAATTGAGTCGAAGGCTTTTTTGAAATCAACAAATCATGAGAAGACTGCATTTGTGCAGGGTGAATACGTGGTCTGTCGTACGATCATTTGGTAAAAAGCCAATTTGACATTTGCTCAGTACATAGTTTTCTCACTGAGGAAATATATGAGTCTGCTGTTAATGATAATGCAGAGGATTTTCCCAAGGTTGCTGTTGACACATGTCCCACGATAGTTATTGGGGTCGAATTTGTCTCCACTTTTGTGGATTGGGGTGATCAGTCCTTGGTTCCAAATATTGGGAAAGATGCCAGAGCTAAGGATGATGTTAAAGAGTTTTAGTATAACCAGTTGTAATTTGTGGTCTGGATATTGTATTACTTCATGTAGGATACCATCAACACCACAGGCCTTTTTGGGTTGAGGGTTTTTATTTTGTCCTGTAGTTCATTCAAGGTAATTGTAGAATCCAGTGGGTCCTGGTAGTCTCTTTAATAGTTGATTCTAAGATTTGTATTCGATCAAATATATGTTTTTGCTGTTTGTTCTTTGGTATAGAGCCAAAAAGACTGGAGAAGTGGTTTATCCATACATCTCTGTTTTGGATAGATAATTCTTCGTGTTGTTGTTTGTTTAGTGTTTTCCAATTTTCCCAGAAGTGGTTTGATTCTATGGATTCTTCAATTACATTGAGCTGATTTCTGATGTGCTGTTCCTTCTTTTTCCGTAGTGTATTTCTGTATTGTTTCAGTGATTCACCATAGTGAAGACTTTCTGGGTCTCTATGTTTTTGGTTGGACAGGTTTCTCAATTTTCTTTCTTAGGATTTTGCATTCTTCATCAAAGCATTTGTCATTGTTGTTATTTTTCTTAGGTTGTCTGCTTGACATTTTTTTATTTGATAGGGAAGCTGAAAGGTTAAATATACTGTTTACACCTTCACTATTACAGTGGAACGTTTTGTCCAGGAAGTTGTCTAAAAGGGATTGAATTTGTTGTTGCCTAATTGTTTTTTGGTCGGTTTCCACACTACTTTCCTTCCATCTGTAGCATTTCTTAATATTACTCAGTTCCTTTGGCTTTGATGCCTCATGATTGAGTATTGCTCTGTTCAAGTAGACTGTGATTTTGCTGTGATCTGATAGGGGTGTCAGTGGGCTGACTGTGAACGCTCTGAGGGACTCTGGGTTTGAGGTCAGTGATAAAGTAGTCTATAGTACTACTGCCAAGAGATGATTTATAGGTGTACCTACCGTAGGAGTCTCCTTGAAGCCTACCATTGACTATGTACATACCCAGCGTGCAACAGAACTGCAGGAGTTGTGACCCAACTATGTTGTCATAGTTGTGCCACGGGGGGCATATGGGGAATGGAATGCTGTCACCTCCAGGTAGGTGTTTGTCCACCTGTGCGCTGAGGGTGTCAGGTTCTTGTCCGGTTCTGGCATTTAGGTCGCCAGAGAATAGTACATTTCCCTGGCCCTGGAAATGATTGATTTCCCCCTCCAGGATGGAGAAGCTGTCTTCATTAAAGTATGGGGATTCTAGTGGGGGGATATAGGTAGCACACAGGAGGACATTGTTCTCTGTTAAGATCATTTCCTTATTATTTTCTAGCCAAATGTAAAATGTTCCTGTTTTGACTAATTTAATAGAATGGGTTAGGGTCTGCTCTATAGTAAATTAGCATACACCCTTAGTCTCTTCCCTGTTTCCCTACACCTGGTAGTGTGGTGGATGGGACTACCAGCTCTCTGTAACCTAGAGGGCAACCAGTGGGTCCATCTCCTCTATACCACCCACCTGGTAGTGTGGTGGATGGGACTACCAGCTCTCTGTAACCTAGAGGACAACCAGTGGGTCCGTCTCCTCTATACCACCCACCTGGTAGTGTGGTGGATGGGACTACCAGCTCTCTGTAACCTAGAGGACAACCAGTGGGTCCATCTCCTCTATACCACCCACCTGGTAGTGTGGTGGATGGGACTACCAGCTCTCTGTAACCTAGAGGACAACCAGTGGGTCCGTCTCCTCTATACCACCCACCTGGTAGTGTGGTGGATGGGACTACCAGCTCTCTGTAACCTAGAGGACAACCAGTGGGTCCATCTCCTCTATACCACCCACCTGGTAGTGTGGTGGATGGGACTACCAGCTCTCTGTAACCTAGAGGTCAACCAGTGGGTCCATCTCCTCTATACCACCCACCTGGTAGTGTGGTGGATGGGACTACCAGCTCTCTGTAACCTAGAGGACAACCAGTGGGTCCGTCTCCTCTATACCACCCACCTGGTAGTTTGGTGGATGGGACTACCAGCTCTCTGTAACCTAGAGGGAAACCAGTGGGTCCGTCTCCTCTATACCACCCACCTGGTAGTGTGGTGGATGGGACTACCAGCTCTCTGTAACCTAGAGGACAACCAGTGGGTCCGTCTCCTCTATACCACCCACCTGGTAGTTTGGTGGATGGGACTACCAGCTCTCTGTAACCTAGAGGGAAACCAGTGGGTCCGTCTCCTCTATACCACCCACCTGGTAGTGTGGTGGATGGGACTACCAGCTCTCTGTAACCTAGAGGGAAACCAGTGGGTCCGTCTCCTCTATACCAGGTTTCTTGTAGGATGTAAACGTCTGTATTTATGATGTCTTTGATGAAGTCCAGGTTCCTGCTCTTTAGGCTAAAGGCAGATGACCTCAGGCCTTGGATATTCCAGGATGAGAAACATGTCTCTCTCTCTCTCTCTGTTTCTCTGTTTTTCTCTTCACAGACATGCTGAGTGGTAATTGAAAAGCCAGTTGTTTCAGGTTGTGTCAAGCCAGTCCGTCCAGTCAGAACAATCAAACGATGAACATTTATTGATTTCCCTCCGTCATAGCAATAAGTATTATCACAGCTAGCTAAAAGTATTAGGGAGCAGTGATCTACATGTTGCAGTAGCTTGGTGGTAGTTAAAACTAGTAATTTAACTACATGTTACAGTAGCTTGGTGGTAGTTCAACTAAATTCAAATCTTGTGTTTTCAGTAGTTAATCAGCAGTTAGCAGTGTCGCCTGCTGGGAAAAGGTTGTTTCCATGTCATTTCAACCAGAAAAGTCATGTTATAATGTTGAATTAACGTGGAAACATGATAGGATTTGAAAAAAAAAAATTCATCAATGTAAGGGAATTTCTTCTTATTTTCAAGCAACTTTTAACCAAAATCCAATGACAGGGTGAAATGTTTGGTTGATTTCATGTGTAAGTCAGAAATCAGCCACGTGTAAGTCAGAACTAGATGTTGATCTGTGTCCAGTGGGTAATTACTAGCACAAGTCTTAATACGTGGGGAAGTAGGTAAAGAATTCCCTTTCTTTTTCAGCTTCAGACCTGCCTAAATCTTTTAATATATATATATATATATATATATATGCTAAATGACACATTTTGTTAACATCTGACTCCAGTGATCTGTCTTTCAATTTATAGTCTATGACGTTCCAGATGTAGATATTACAATTTATCACAAAGTAATTTGGATGTAATGAACTACTTTTCAAAGTAACTTTAGTTCAGTCAACTATATTTGTCTTATGGGTAACTTTAGTGTAGATTAAATTCTTCAACTGTGAATTATTTGGTCACTTGGAAAACGATATTTTCAGAGTAGCTTGCCCAACACTAACTCAAGGAAAATATCCTCATCAAATGTGTACTGAATAGAAATAGAATAATTTACACTATGAGTAAAAACGGATCTAAGGTTATTATGGAGTCATTTTTTTACTGACCCATGCGGTGAGAACTGCCATCTACATTCTCCCCATCACCCCAGACCCCATCACCCCTGCAGTCTAGACCCCATCACCACAGCAGCCTAGACCCCATTACCCCAGCAGACTAGACCCCATCACCCCATCAGACTAGACCACACCACCCCATCACCCCATCACCCCAGCAGGCTAGACCCCATCACCCCAGCAGCCTAGACCCCATCACCCCATCAGACTAGACCCCATCACCCCAGCAGCCTAGACCCCATCACCCCATCACCCCAGCAGCCTAGACCCCAACCACCCCATAGACTAGACCCCATCACCCCAGCAGCCTAGACCCCATCACCCCAGCAGCCTAGACCCCATCACCCCATCACCCTGGACCCCATCACCCCAGCAGTCTAGACCCATCACCCCATCACCCCAGCAGCCTAGACCACATCACCACATCAGACTAGACCCCATCACCCCAGCAGCCTAGACCCCATCACCCCAGACCCCATCACCTCAGCAGGCTAGACCCCATCACCTCATCAGACTAGACCCCATCACCCCAGCAGCCTAGACCCCATCACCCCATCACCCCAGCAGCCTAGACCCCATCACCACATCAGACTAGACCCCATCACCCCATCACCTCATCAGACTAGACCCCATCACCCCAGCAGCCTAGACCCCATCACCCCAGCAGGCTGGAACCCATCACCCCAGCAGACTAGACCCCATCACCACATCAGATTAGACCCCATCACCCCATCACCCCAGCAGCCTAGACCCCATCACCACATCAGACTAGACCCCATCACCCTAGCAGACTGGACCCCATCACCCCAGCAGAGTAGAACCCATCACCCCATCACCCCAGCAGTCTAGACCCCATCACCCATCACCCTGGACCCCATCACCCCAGACCCCATCACCCCAGACCCCATCACCCCAGCAGACTGGACCCCATCACCCCATCACCCCATCACCCCAGCAGGCTAGACCCCATCACCCCAGCAGCCTAGACCCCATCACCCCATCAGACTAGACCCCATCACCCCAGCAGCCTAGACCCCATCACCCCATCACCCCAGCAGCCTAGACCCCAACCACCCCATCAGACTAGACCCCATCACCCCAGCAGCCTAGACCCCATCACCCCAGCAGCCTAGACCCCATCACCCCATCACCCTGGACCCCATCACCCCAGCAGTCTAGACCCATCACCCCATCACCCCAGCAGCCTAGACCACATCACCACATCAGACTAGACCCCATCACCCCAGCAGCCTAGACCCCATCACCCCAGACCCCATCACCTCAGCAGGCTAGACCCCATCACCTCATCAGACTAGACCCCATCACCCCAGCAGCCTAGACCCCATCACCCCATCACCCCAGCAGCCTAGACCCCATCACCACATCAGACTAGACCCCATCACCCCATCACCTCATCAGACTAGACCCCATCACCCCAGCAGGCTGGAACCCATCACCCCAGCAGACTAGACCCCATCACCACATCAGATTAGACCCCATCACCCCATCACCCCAGCAGCCTAGACCCCATCACCACATCAGACTAGACCCCATCACCCTAGCAGACTGGACCCCATCACCCCAGCAGAGTAGAACCCATCACCCCATCACCCCAGCAGTCTAGACCCCATCACCCATCACCCTGGACCCCATCACCCCAGACCCCATCACCCCAGACCCCATCACCCCAGCAGACTGGACCCCATCACCCCATCACCCCATCACCCTAGACCCCATCACCCCAGCAGAGTAGACCCCATCACCCCATCACCCTAGACCCCATCACCCCAGCACCGCATCACCCCAGACCCCATCACCCCAGCAGCCTAGACCCCATCACCCCATCACCCCAGCAGAGTAGACCCCATCACCCCATCACCCATCACCCCATCACCCTAGACCCCATCACCCCAGCACCCCATCACCCCAGCACCCCAGACCCCATCACCACATCACCCTAGACCCCATCACCCCAGCACCCCATCACCCTAGACCCCATCACCCCAGACCCCATCACCCCAGCACCCCATCACCCCAGACCCCATCACCCCAGCAGCCTAGACCCCATCACCCCAGACCCCATCACCCCAGCAGACTGGACCCCATCACCCCAGCAGACTGGACCCCATCACCCCAGCAGACTGGACCCCATCACCCCAGCAGACTGGACCCCATCACCCCAGACCCCATCACCCCAGCAGACTGGACCCCATCACCCCAGCAGACTGGACCCCATCACCCCAGCAGCCTAGACCCCATCACCCCAGCAGACTGGACCCCATCACCCCAGCAGCTTGCCCGGTGTCTGCTCTTTTCCTTTCTCAGCACAGAAGACATGCTGACTGCCACGGAGTCCAAGTTCCCATAGCCACGGGAAAAAAATATAATCCAACCCTTTAATTTCAATGTTAAGCTGTTTCCCAAACTGTAGGCTACCCCACCACTACCAATACAACCGCTGCCCCCTAAAATAAATCCCATTTCAACTTCAACTTCGATTTTTTTTTTGGGGGGGGGGGGGGGGGGTCACGTGAGGATTTGTGGGCACTGACAAAGTCTCAGTGGGTGGATAGTAAAAACATCGGGATGGATCGAGGAGATGAGGAGATGTGGCCGGTCCTTGGTGGGGGGTTGGGCCAGGTGGTGTGTCCCAATGACATGCAAAGTCCCACAGATGTCAACCTTTAAAAGAAGAGCGAGCAAAACTATGAAGAGCAACAACACAGACACGCCACAGTGTGTTGCTAAGACCGTTGAATGAGCCGGTTTCAGGGCTTCAGACTCCAGGGGATTGTCAGCTGAAGTGGAGGCCTATCTCAGGTTGAAGGGGTGACAATGGATGTGACAGATTGGTGTGTGTGTGTGTGTGTGTGTGTGCCCACGTGTGTGTGTGTGTGTGTGTTCCCGCGGGGGTGTGTGTGTGTGTGTGTGTGTGTGTGTGTGTGTGTGTGTGTTGGGTGAGCAGAGAGCAGACAGGCTAGCCAGGCATGGACATTAAAGAATTCTTTCATAATGACACGTATAGTGTTATTTACTAATTCAATTTTATATACTACATAATGACACGAATATTATTATTCAATTATTCAATTTTATATCCTACATACTGGCATGTATATTGTTATTCAACAGCATATACTAGACCCCATCACGCCGAATCACTCAAGGTTTGGGATTTGACTTAAAACCCAAATATAAAAAAACAAACTTTCTATCCTGCTGGATTCGAACATAAAAGCATCGGAGCTTGAGGCAGACGCTTAAACCCACATGCCATACACGCAAAACCGAAATATACACGAAGGTGACTGTTGCCCCTAGTGGCCTATTTTAAACAACATCTAGACATAGATGGATGTCCAATACAGTCAGTATCACGGGTGACCTGCCTGCCCAAACCATCTTTGTATGAAACCATTACGCGCGGAAAGAACCACGTTGCATACATACATAGTCCATTCTTTCACCAAGGGTTGTCTCTTATGACTAATGAACATGAAATGAAAAAAAAAATGACAACTAGAACATAATAAGCCTGATGATTTAAACCAATGTTATATTATTACAGGTCTGTTTCACCAGAGATTCCCTTTATTTACGCGTATTTATTTCCAATAATACCATATCCGGTTACGCATGAATATAAAACCGCAATTCCATAGTCTAGATCATAGATTATTTCAATTCATATAATGTTCATATTTTGACAATATTTTTGACTAAGCGTTTTCATAAAAGAGCCATTACCCCACTTCAGTAATCACCTTTGTTGTATCCGATCCATTTCACCACGGCTATAACTCAACAGAGATACAGCAAGTCTCACCAGATGATCCAGCCTATAATGACTTCTCTCCACAACCAAATATACACACAGCGACATAAAATACAAGCAAAAGAAGAGAGTTGAACGCATGAAGAAAAATAAATGGCACTTACACTGAAAAGATACAAAAATTCCCCACCATGCGTTACGATGGCGTGAGGGCAAAAAAAAAATAAAAAAAATAAAAATGTATTTCCAGTCCACTCCAATCAATGTTAGAATGACGAATGTTTATCAGTCCAGTCGAGAAGAATACGGCTGCAGAAGTCAGAACGGTCCGTTATAAACCCAGGACAGATGTGCAGCACAGCAGGGTGGCGAGGATTCTTCATTCAGCGGACAACGTTCTGGATGCAACGGAACTCACGTTCAGGCGTTCGAGTCGAGCTTAGAGAGAAAACACGGTAGATGATGATGCGTCGCTATTAAATAAGATAACCCTCTTCTGTTCTGCTTTCCCCGTCGTTGAAAGAAAGCCTTTTTTTTTTTTTTTTTATCTTTCAAAAAAAATGACTTGTTGAAATTAAACTGAATTTATCTTATATAGATATAGGCTAGTCTAGGTTAAGAGAGGAGATGAATAGAGTCACACATTCGGACTTGCACATCTGGCGCGCTTGCCGGTTGTGTCTCGGTTGCCGTTAGAACGAGGAATAGAATAGTGATGCTTCCTCCTGCAGTTAGGGGTCGGTCGGTCGGCGGCGCTCCGGGACCCAGGTGGAGGGAATCGGTGTAGGCGGGCTCCCAGCGGTGGGAGGAGGAGGAGGAGGTGTGACAGGCTGACTGAGGAAGCAGCTCCAGCAGGCTGAGGCGTCTGTCTCCCAGAACAGGTTGTAGAGGTCAAGTAGAAGTGTATAATAGACTAGAATGGTTGTGTTATAGACAAAAAAAGTCACCTGGGTTATTATTTTTTTTATATTGCCCCACTCATTTAGAGCAACTACTAAACTGTGCCTCTGTAGATGACTGAATGTGTACGCACTCTCTGTTTCTCACTCTTGTCCTCATCTCTCTCTCTCTCTCTCTCTCTCTCTCTCTCTCTCTCTCTCTCTCTCTCTCTCTCTCTCTCTCTCTCTCTCTCTCTATCAATTCAATTCAAGGGGCTTTATTGGCATGGGGAAACATATGTTTACATTGCCAAAGCAAGTCAAATAGATAATGAACAAAAGTGAAAATAAACAATAATAAATGAACAGTAAACATTACACTCACAGAAGTTCCAGAAGAATTAAAGACATTTCAAATGTCATATTATGTGCAAATAGGTACAAAAGGGGAAAAATAAACATAAATATGGGTTATATTTACAATGGTGTTTGTTCTTCACTGGTTGCCCTTTTCTTGTGGCAACAGGTCACACATCTTGCTGCTGTGATGGAACACTGTGGTATTTCACCCAATAGATATGGGAGTTTATCAAAATTGGGTTTAATTTTCGAATTCTTTGTAGATCTCTGTAATCTGAGGGAAATATGTGTCTCTAATATGGTCCTACATTTGGCAGGAGGTTAGGAAGTGCAGCTCAGTTTCCACCTCATTTTGTGGGCAGTGTTGCACATAGCCTGTCTTCTCTTGAGAGCCATGTCTGCCTACAGTGACCTGTCTCAATAGCAAGGCTATACTCACTGAGTCTGTACATAATCTGTACTCTCTCAGGCAGAGTAGAGGAGAGTAGAGTAGAGTAGAGTAGAGTAGAGTAGAGGAGAGGAGAGGAGAGGAGAGGAGAGGAGAGGAGAGCTGAGCCAATCAGAGTAGAGTAGAGCTGAGCCAGGCAGAGTAGAGTAAAGTAGAGCTGAGCCAGGCAGCAGCCAGGGTACGTAGAAGCTTCATTATTACAGCCTGTTGATAACAGCCCTCTCCTTCTCTCTCTCTCTAAGCGCAGGCAGGTTACCCTGCAGTAATCCAAGGCAAACACGTTCCATCTGGAAGTCATTCTGCCTCTGACAAAGTAGAACTGAACAAAGCAGAACAGAGCTGAGCAGAGCTGAGCAGAGCAGAGCAGAGCAGAGCAGAGCAGAGCAGAGTAGAGTAGAGTAGAGTAGAGTAGAGTAGAGTAGAGTAGAGTAGAGTAGAGGAGAGGCAGGTAGAGTAGAGTTGTATCCAGGGGAAGCAGAAGATTAGTTTACAGCCTGATAACAGCCATCTCATTCTCTCTCTGTTCCGCTCTCTCCTTCTCCCTGCTCTCTCCTTCTCCCTGCTCTCTCCTTCTCCCTGCTCTCTCCTTCTCCCTGCTCTCTCTCCTTCTCCCTGCTCTCTCCTTCTCCCTGCTCTCTCTCCTTCTCCCTGCTCTCTCTCCTTCTCCCTGCTCTCTCTCCTTCTCCCTGCTCTCTCCTTCTCCCTGCTCTCTCTCTCTCTCTCTCTCTCTGTCTCTCCAGTCTCTATCTCAACTCTCTCCCTCTCTCTCTCTCTCTATCTGCTTTTGCACTCGCTCTCTGTTTCTCTCAAATTCAGATTGCTATATTGGCATGAAATACAATTTGTAGATATTGCCAAAGCAGCATCGTGATAAAGCATTTCTGTAAATCCATTACTAGGTGAAGAGGACAATGAGATCCAGTTCATTTCAGTTACATACAACCTGATGATGGTTCCACTGTGTATTACTGTCAGTTATATACAACAACATGATGATGGTTCCACTGTGTATTACTGTCAGTTATATACAACAACATGATGATGGTTCCACTGTGTATTACTGTCAGTTATATACAACAACATGATGATGGTTCCACTGTGTATTACTGTCAGTTATATACAACAACATGATGATGGTTCCACTGTGTATTACTGTCAGTTATATACAACAACATGATGATGGTTCCACTGTGTATTACTGTCAGTTATATACAACATGATGATGGTTCCACTGTGTATTACTGTCAGTTATATACAACAACATGATGATGGTTCCACTGTGTATTACTGTCAGTTATATACAACAACATGATGATGGTTCCACTGTGTATTACTGTCAGTTATATACAACATGATGATGGTTCCACTGTGTATTACTGTCAGTTATATACAACATCATGATGGTTCCACTGTGTATTACTGTCAGTTATATACAACATGATGATGGTTCCACTGTGTATTACTGTCAGTTATATACAACATGATGATGGTTCCACTGTGTATTACTGTCAGTTATATACAACATAATGATGGTTCCACTGTGTATTACTGTCAGTTATATACAACAACATGATGATGGTTCCACTGTGTATTACTGTCAGTTATATACAACATGATGATGGTTCCACTGTGTATTACTGTCAGTTATATACAACAACATGATGATGGTTCCACTGTGTATTACTGTCAGTTATATACAACAACATGATGATGGTTCCACTGTGTATTACTGTCAGTTATATACAACAACATGATGGTGGTTCCACTATGTATTACTGTCAGTTATATACAACAACATGATGATGGTTCCACTGTGTATTACTGTCAGTTATATACAACATGATGATGGTTCCACTGTGTATTACTGTCAGTTATATACAACATGATGATGGTTCCACTGTGTATTACTGTCAGTTATATACAACAACATGATGATGGTTCCACTGTGTATTACTGTCAGTTATATACAACAACATGATCGATGGTTCCACTGTGTATTACTGTCAGTTATATACAACAACATGATGATGGTTCCACTGTGTATTACTGTCAGTTATATACAACAACATGATGATGGTTCCACTGTGTATTACTGTCAGTTATATACAACAACATGATGATGGTTCCACTGTGTATTACTGTCAGTTATATACAACATGATGATGGTTCCACTGTGTATTACTGTCAGTTATATACAACAACATGATGATGGTTCCACTGTGTATTACTGTCAGTTATATCACAACGGAGGCCACGGACGTCGCATGATGGTTCCACTGTGTATTACTGTCAGTTATATACAACAACATGATGATGGTTCCACTGTGTATTACTGTCAGTTATATACAACAACATGATGATGGTTCCACTGTGTATTACTGTCAGTTATATCACAACATGATGATGGTTCCACTGTGTATTACTGTCAGTTATATACAACAACATGATGATGGTTCCACTGTGTATTACTGTCAGTTATATGCAACAACATGATGATGGTTCCACTGTGTATTACTGTCAGTTATATACAACAACATGATGATGGTTCCACTGTGTATTACTGTCAGTTATATACAACAACATGATGATGGTTCCACTGTGTATTACTGTCAGTTATATACAACATGATGATGGTTCCACTGTGTATTACTGTCAGTTATATACAACATGATGATGGTTCCACTGTGTATTACTGTCAGTTATATCACAACATGATGATGGTTCCACTGTGTATTACTGTCAGTTATATACAACAACATGATGATGGTTCCACTGTGTATTACTGTCAGTTATATACAACAACATGATGATGGTTCCACTGTGTATTACTGTCAGTTATATACAACAACATGATGATGGTTCCACTGTGTATTACTGTCTGTTATATACAACAACATGATGATGGTTCCACTGTGTATTACTGTCAGTTATATACAACAACCTGATGATGGTTCCACTGTGTATTACTGTCAGTTATATACAACAACATGATGATGGTTCCACTGTGTATTACTGTCAGTTATATACAACAACATGATGATGGTTCCACTGTGTATTACTGTCAGTTATATACAACAACCTGATGATGGTTCCACTGTGTATTACTGTCAGTTATATACAACAACATGATGATGGTTCCACTGTGTATTACTGTCAGTTATATACAACAACATGATGATGGTTCCACTGTGTATTACTGTCAGTTATATACAACATGATGATGGTTCCACTGTGTATTACTGTCAGTTATATACAACATGATGATGGTTCCACTGTGTATTACTGTCAGTTATATACAACAACATGATGATGGTTCCACTGTGTATTACTGTCAGTTATATACAACATGATGATGGTTCCACTGTGTATTACTGTCAGTTATATACAACAACATGATGGTGGTTCCACTGTGTATTACTGTCAGTTATATACAACATGATGATGGTTCCACTGTGTATTACTGTCAGTTATATACAACATGATGATGGTTCCACTGTGTATTACTGTCAGTTATATACAACAACATGATGATGGTTCCACTGTGTATTACTGTCAGTTATATACAACAACATGATGATGGTTCCACTGTGTATTACTGTCAGTTATATACAACAACATGATGATGGTTCCACTGTGTATTACTGTCTGTTATATACAACAACCTGATGATGGTTCCACTGTGTATTACTGTCAGTTATATACAACAACATGATGATGCTTCCGCTGTGTATTACTGTCAGTTATATACAACAACATGATGATGGTTCCACTGTGTATTACTGTCAGTTATATACAACAACATGATGATGGTTCCACTGTGTATTACTGTCAGTTATATACAACATGATGATGGTTCCACTGTGTATTACTATCAGTTATATACAACAACATGATGATTGTTCCACTGTGTATTACTGTCAGTTATATACAACAACCTGATGATGGTTCCACTGTGTATTACTGTCAGTTATATACAACAACATGATGATGGTTCCACTGTGTATTACTGTCAGTTATATACAACAACATGATGATGGTTCCATTGTGTATTACTGTCAGTTATGTACAACAACATGATGATGGTTCCACTGTGTATTACTGTCAGTTATATACAACAACATGATGATGGTTCCACTGTGTATTACTGTCAGTTATATACAACAACATGATGATGGTTCCACTGTGTATTACTGTCAGTTATATACAACATGATGATGGTTCCACTGTGTATTACTGTCAGTTATATACAACAACATGATGATGGTTCCACTGTGTATTACTGTCAGTTATATACAACATGATGATGGTTCCACTGTGTATTACTGTCAGTTATATACAACAACATGATGATGGTTCCACTGTGTATTACTGTCAGTTATATACAACAACATGTCGATGGTTCCACTGTGTATTACTGTCTGTTATATACAACATGATGATGGTTCCACTGTGTATTACTGTCAGTTATATACAACAACATGATGATGGTTCCACTGTGTATTACTGTCAGTTATATACAACAACATGATGATGGTTCCACTGTGTATTACTGTCAGTTATATACAACAACATGATGATGGTTCCACTGTGTATTACTGTCAGTTATATACAACAACATGATGATGGTTCCACTGTGTATTACTGTCAGTTATATACAACAACATGATGATGGTTCCACTGTGTATTACTGTCAGTTATATACAACAACATGATGATGGTTCCACTGTGTATTACTGTCAGTTATATACAACAACATGATGATGGTTCCACTGTGTATTACTGTCAGTTATATACAACATGATGATGGTTCCACTGTGTATTACTGTCAGTTATATACAACAACATGATGATGGTTCCACTGTGTATTACTGTCAGTTATATACAACATGATGATGGTTCCACTGTGTATTACTGTCAGTTATATACAACAACATGATGATGGTTCCATTGTGTATTACTGTCAGTTATATACAACAACATGATGATGGTTCCACTGTGTATTACTGTCAGTTATATACAACATGATGATGGTTCCACTGTGTATTACTGTCAGTTATATACAACATGATGATGGTTCCACTGTGTATTACTGTCAGTTATATACAACATGATGATGGTTCCACTGTGTATTACTGTCAGTTATATACAACAACATGATGATGGTTCCACTGTGTATTACTGTCAGTTATATACAACATGATGATGGTTCCACTGTGTATTACTGTCAGTTATATACAACATGATGATGATGGTTCCACTGTGTATTACTGTCAGTTATATACAACAACATGATGATGGTTCCACTGTGTATTACTGTCAGTTATATACAACATGATGATGGTTCCACTGTGTATTACTGTCAGTTATATACAACAACATGATGATGGTTCCACTGTGTATTACTGTCAGTTATATACAACAACATGATGATGGTTCCACTGTGTATTACTGTCAGTTATAAACAACAAAATGATGATGGTTCCACTGTGTATTACTGTCAGTTATATACAACAACATGATGATGGTTCCACTGTGTATTACTGTCAGTTATATACAACATGATGATGGTTCCACTGTGTATTACTGTCAGTTATATACAACATAATGATGGTTCCACTGTGTATTACTGTCAGTTATATACAACAACATGATGATGGTTCCACTGTGTATTACTGTCAGTTATATACAACAACATGATGATGGTTCCACTGTGTATTACTGTCAGTTATATACAACAACATGATGATGGTTCCACTGTGTATTACTGTCAGTTATATACAACAGGATGATGGTTCCACTGTGTATTACTGTCAGTTATATACAACAACATGATGATGGTTCCACTGTGTATTACTGTCAGTTATATACAACAACATCGATGATGGTTCCACTGTGTATTACTGTCAGTTATATACAACACTGATGATGGTTCCACTGTGTATTACTGTCAGTTATATACAACAACATGATGATGGTTCCACTGTGTATTACTGTCAGTTATATACAACAACATGATGATGGTTCCACTGTGTATTACTGTCAGTTATATACAACATGATGATGGTTCCACTGTGTATTACTGTCAGTTATATACAACAACATGATGGTGGTTCCACTGTGTATTACTGTCAGTTATATACAACATGATGATGGTTCCACTGTGTATTACTGTCAGTTATATACAACAACATGATGATGGTTCCACTGTGTATTACTGTCAGTTATATACAACATGATGATGGTTCCACTGTGTATTACTGTCAGTTATATACAACATGATGATGGTTCCACTGTGTATTACTGTCAGTTATATACAACAACATGATGATGGTTCCACTGTGTATTACTGTCAGTTATATACAACATGATGATGGTTCCACTGTGTATTACTGTCAGTTATATACAACAACATGATGGTGGTTCCACTGTGTATTACTGTCAGTTATATACAACATGATGATGGTTCCACTGTGTATTACTGTCAGTTATATACAACAACATGATGATGGTTCCACTGTGTATTACTGTCAGTTATATACAACATGATGATGGTTCCACTGTGTATTACTGTCAGTTATATACAACATGATGATGGTTCCACTGTGTATTACTGTCAGTTATATACAACAACATGATGATGGTTCCACTGTGTATTACTGTCAGTTATATACAACATGATGATGGTTCCACTGTGTATTACTGTCAGGTATATACAACAACATGATGATGGTTCCACTGTGTATTACTGTCAGTTATATACAACAACATGATGATGGTTCCACTGTGTATTACTGTCAGTTATATACAACAACATGATGATGGTTCCATTGTGTATTGCTGTCAGTTATATACAACAACATGATGATGGTTCCACTGTGTATTACTGTCAGTTATATACAACAACATGATGATGGTTCCACTGTGTATTACTGTCTGTTATATACAACAACCTGATGATGGTTCCACTGTGTATTACTGTCAGTTATATACAACAACATGATGATGGTTCCACTGTGTATTACTGTCAGTTATATACAACATGATGATGGTTCCACTGTGTATTACTGTCAGTTATATACAACAACATGATGATGGTTCCACTGTGTATTACTGTCAGTTATATACAACAACATGATGATGGTTCCACTGTGTATTACTGTCAGTTATATACAACATGATGATGGTTCCACTGTGTATTACTGTCAGTTATATACAACAACATGATGGTGGTTCCACTGTGTATTACTGTCAGTTATATACAACATGATGATGGTTCCACTGTGTATTACTGTCAGTTATATACAACAACATGATGATGGTTCCACTGTGTATTACTGTCAGTTATATACAACATGATGATGGTTCCACTGTGTATTACTGTCAGTTATATACAACATGATGATGGTTCCACTGTGTATTACTGTCAGTTATATACAACAACATGATGATGGTTCCACTGTGTATTACTGTCAGTTATATACAACAACATGATGATGGTTCCACTGTGTATTACTGTCAGTTATATACAACAACATGATGATGGTTCCACTGTGTATTACTGTCTGTTATATACAACAACCTGATGATGGTTCCACTGTGTATTACTGTCAGTTATATACAACAACATGATGATGGTTCCACTGTGTATTACTGTCAGTTATATACAACATGATGATGGTTCCACTGTGTATTACTATCAGTTATATACAACAACATGATGATTGTTCCACTGTGTATTACTGTCAGTTATATACAACAACCTGATGATGGTTCCACTGTGTATTACTGTCAGTTATATACAACAACATGATGATGGTTCCACTGTGTATTACTGTCAGTTATATACAACAACCTGATGATGGTTCCACTGTGTATTACTGTCAGTTATATACAACAACCTGATGATGGTTCCACTGTGTATTACTGTCAGTTATATACAACATGATGATGGTTCCACTGTGTATTACTGTCAGTTATATACAACAACATGATGATGGTTCCACTGTGTATTACTGTCAGTTATATACAACAACATGATGATGGTTCCACTGTGTATTACTGTCAGTTATATACAACATGATGGTGGTTCCACTGTGTATTACTGTCAGTTATATACAACAACATGATGATGGTTCCACTGTGTATTACTGTCAGTTATATACAACATGATGATGGTTCCACTGTGTATTACTGTCAGTTATATACAACATGATGGTGGTTCCACTGTGTATTACTGTCAGTTATATACAACAACATGATGATGGTTCCACTGTGTATTACTGTCAGTTATATACAACATGATGATGGTTCCACTGTGTATTACTGTCAGTTATATACAACAACATGATGATGGTTCCACTGTGTATTACTGTCAGTTATATACAACAACATGATGATGGTTCCACTGTGTATTACTGTCAGTTATATACAACAACATGATGATGGTTCCATTGTGTATTGCTGTCAGTTATGTACAACAACATGATGATGGTTCCACTGTGTATTACTGTCAGTTATATACAACAACATGATGATGGTTCCACTGTGTATTACTGTCAGTTATATACAACAACATGATGATGGTTCCACTGTGTATTACTGTCAGTTATATACAACAACATGATGATGGTTCCACTGTGTATTACTGTCAGTTATATACAACATGATGATGGTTCCACTGTGTATTACTGTCAGTTATATACAACAACATGATGATGGTTCCACTGTGTATTACTGTCAGTTATATACAACAACATGTCGATGGTTCCACTGTGTATTACTGTCTGTTATATACAACATGATGATGGTTCCACTGTGTATTACTGTCAGGTATATACAACAACATGATGATGGTTCCACTGTGTATTACTGTCAGTTATATACAACAACATGATGATGGTTCCACTGTGTATTACTGTCAGTTATATACAACAACATGATGATGGTTCCACTGTGTATTACTGTCAGTTATATACAACAACATGATGATGGTTCCACTGTGTATTACTGTCAGTTATATACAACAACATGATGATGGTTCCACTGTGTATTACTGTCAGTTATATACAACAACATGATGATGGTTCCACTGTGTATTACTGTCAGTTATATACAACATGATGATGGTTCCACTGTGTATTACTGTCAGTTATATACAACAACATGATGATGGTTCCACTGTGTATTACTGTCAGTTATATACAACATGATGATGGTTCCACTGTGTATTACTGTCAGTTATATACAACAACATGATGATGGTTCCATTGTGTATTACTGTCAGTTATATACAACAACATGATGATGGTTCCACTGTGTATTACTGTCAGTTATATACAACATGATGATGGTTCCACTGTGTATTACTGTCAGTTATATACAACATGATGATGGTTCCACTGTGTATTACTGTCAGTTATATACAACATGATGATGGTTCCACTGTGTATTACTGTCAGTTATATACAACAACATGATGATGGTTCCACTGTGTATTACTGTCAGTTATATACAACATGATGATGGTTCCACTGTGTATTACTGTCAGTTATATACAACATGATGATGATGGTTCCACTGTGTATTACTGTCAGTTATATACAACAACATGATGATGGTTCCACTGTGTATTACTGTCAGTTATATACAACATGATGATGGTTCCACTGTGTATTACTGTCAGTTATATACAACAACATGATGATGGTTCCACTGTGTATTACTGTCAGTTATATACAACAACATGATGATGGTTCCACTGTGTATTACTGTCAGTTATAAACAACAAAATGATGATGGTTCCACTGTGTATTACTGTCAGTTATATACAACAACATGATGATGGTTCCACTGTGTATTACTGTCAGTTATATACAACATGATGATGGTTCCACTGTGTATTACTGTCAGTTATATACAACATAATGATGGTTCCACTGTGTATTGCTGTCAGTTATATACAACAACATGATGATGGTTCCACTGTGTATTACTGTCAGTTATATACAACAACATGATGATGGTTCCACTGTGTATTACTGTCAGTTATATACAACAACATGATGATGGTTCCACTGTGTATTACTGTCAGTTATATACAACAGGATGATGGTTCCACTGTGTATTACTGTCAGTTATATACAACAACATGATGATGGTTCCACTGTGTATTACTGTCAGTTATATACAACAACACGATGATGGTTCTACTGTGTATTACTGTCAGTTATATACAACCTGATGATGGTTCCACTGTGTATTACTGTCAGTTATATACAACAACATGATGATGGTTCCACTGTGTATTACTGTCAGTTATATACAACAACATGATGATGGTTCAATTGTGTATTACTGTCAGTTATATACAACAACATGATGATGGTTCCACTGTGTATTACTGTCAGTTATATACAACAACATGATGATGGTTCCACTGTGTATTACTGTCAGTTATATACAACATGATGATGGTTCCACTGTGTATTACTGTCAGTTATATACAACATGATGATGATGGTTCCACTGTGTATTACTGTCAGTTATATACAACAACATGATGATGGTTCCACTGTGTATTACTGTCAGTTATATACAACATGATGATGGTTCCACTGTGTATTACTGTCAGTTATATACAACAACATGATGATGGTTCCACTGTGTATTACTGTCAGTTATATACAACAACATGATGATGGTTCCACTGTGTATTACTGTCAGTTATAAACAACAAAATGATGATGGTTCCACTGTGTATTACTGTCAGTTATATACAACAACATGATGATGGTTCCACTGTGTATTACTGTCAGTTATATACAACATGATGATGGTTCCACTGTGTATTACTGTCAGTTATATACAACATAATGATGGTTCCACTGTGTATTGCTGTCAGTTATATACAACAACATGATGATGGTTCCACTGTGTATTACTGTCAGTTATATACAACAACATGATGATGGTTCCACTGTGTATTACTGTCAGTTATATACAACAACATGATGATGGTTCCACTGTGTATTACTGTCAGTTATATACAACAGGATGATGGTTCCACTGTGTATTACTGTCAGTTATATACAACAACATGATGATGGTTCCACTGTGTATTACTGTCAGTTATATACAACAACACTGATGATGGTTCCTACTGTGTATTACTGTCAGTTATATACAACACATGATGATGGTTCCACTGTGTATTACTGTCAGTTATATACAACAACATGATGATGGTTCCACTGTGTATTACTGTCAGTTATATACAACAACATGATGATGGTTCCACATTGTGTATTACTGTCAGTTATATACAACAACATGATGATGGTTCCACTGTGTATTACTGTCAGTTATATACAACAACATGATGATGGTTCCACTGTGTATTACTGTCAGTTATATACAACAACATGATGATGGTTCCACTGTGTATTACTGTCAGTTATATACAACAACATGATGATGGTTCCACTGTGTATTACTGTCAGTTATATACAACAACATGATGATGGTTCCACTGTGTATTACTGTCAGTTATATACAACAACATGATGGTGGTTCCACTGTGTATTACTGTCAGTTATATACAACAACATGATGATGGTTCCACTGTGTATTACTGTCAGTTATATACAACATGATGATGGTTCCACTGTGTATTACTGTCAGTTATATACAACATGATGGTGGTTCCACTGTGTATTACTGTCAGTTATATACAACAACATGATGATGGTTCCACTGTGTATTACTGTCAGTTATATACAACATGATGATGGTTCCACTGTGTATTACTGTCAGTTATATACAACAACATGATGATGGTTCCACTGTGTATTACTGTCAGTTATATACAACAACATGATGATGGTTCCACTGTGTATTACTGTCAGTTATATACAACAACATGATGATGGTTCCATTGTGTATTACTGTCAGTTATGTACAACAACATGATGATGGTTCCACTGTGTATTACTGTCAGTTATATACAACAACATGATGATGGTTCCACTGTGTATTACTGTCAGTTATATACAACAAAATGATGATGGTTCCACTGTGTATTACTGTCAGTTATATACAACATGATGATGGTTCCACTGTGTATTACTGTCAGTTATATACAACAACATGATGATGGTTCCACTGTGTATTACTGTCAGTTATATACAACATGATGATGGTTCCACTGTGTATTACTGTCAGTTATATACAACAACATGATGATGGTTCCACTGTGTATTACTGTCAGTTATATACAACAACATGACGATGGTTCCACTGTGTATTACTGTCTGTTATATACAACATGATGATGGTTCCACTGTGTATTACTGTCAGTTATATACAACAACATGACGATGGTTCCACTGTGTATTACTGTCTGTTATATACAACATGATGATGGTTCCACTGTGTATTACTGTCAGTTATATACAACAACATGACGATGGTTCCACTGTGTATTACTGTCTGTTATATACAACATGATGATGGTTCCACTGTGTATTACTGTCAGTTATATACAACAACATGATGATGGTTCCACTGTGTATTACTGTCAGTTATATACAACAACATGACGATGGTTCCACTGTGTATTACTGTCTGTTATATACAACATGATGATGGTTCCACTGTGTATTACTGTCAGTTATATACAACAACATGATGATGGTTCCACTGTGTATTACTGTCAGTTATATACAACAACATGATGATGGTTCCACTGTGTATTACTGTCAGTTATATACAACAACATGATGATGGTTCCACTGTGTATTACTGTCAGTTATATACAACAACATGATGGTGGTTCCACTGTGTATTACTGTCAGTTATATACAACAACATGATGATGGTTCCACTGTGTATTACTGTCAGTTATATACAACATGATGATGGTTCCACTGTGTATTACTGTCAGTTATATGCAACAACATGATGATGGTTCCACTGTGTATTACTGTCAGTTATATACAACATGATGATGGTTCCACTGTGTATTACTGTCAGTTATATACAACAACATGATGATGGTTCCACTGTGTATTACTGTCAGTTATATACAACATGATGATGGTTCCACTGTGTATTACTGTCAGTTATATACAACAACATGATGATGGTTCCACTGTGTATTACTGTCAGTTATATACAACATGATGATGGTTCCACTGTGTATTACTGTCAGTTATATACAACAACATGATGATGGTTCCACTGTGTATTACTGTCAGTTATATACAACAACATGATGATGGTTCCACTGTGTATTACTGTCAGTTATATACAACATGATGATGGTTCCACTGTGTATTACTGTCAGTTATATACAACAACATGATGATGGTTCCACTGTGTATTACTGTCAGTTATATACAACATGATGATGGTTCCACTGTGTATTACTGTCAGTTATATACAACAACATGATGATGGTTCCACTGTGTATTACTGTCAGTTATATGCAACAACATGATGATGGTTCCACTGTGTATTACTGTCAGTTATATACAACAACATGATGATGGTTCCACTGTGTATTACTGTCAGTTATACTACAACATGATGATGGTTCCACTGTGTATTACTGTCAGTTATATACAACAACATGATGATGGTTCCACTGTGTATTACTGTCAGTTATATACAACAACATGATGATGGTTCCACTGTGTATTACTGTCAGTTATATACAACATGATGATGGTTCCACTGTGTATTACTGTCAGTTATATACAACAACATGATGATGGTTCCACTGTGTATTACTGTCAGTTATATACAACAACATGATGATGGTTCCACTGTGTATTACTGTCAGTTATATACAACAACATGATGATGGTTCCACTGTGTATTACTGTCAGTTATATACAACAACATGATGATGGTTCCACTGTGTATTACTGTCAGTTATATACAACATGATGATGGTTCCACTGTGTATTACTGTCAGTTATATACAACATGATGATGGTTCCACTGTGTATTACTGTCAGTTATATACAACAACATGATGATGGTTCCACTGTGTATTACTGTCAGTTATATACAACAACATGATGATGGTTCCACTGTGTATTACTGTCAGTTATATACAACATGATGATGGTTCCACTGTGTATTACTGTCAGTTATATACAACATGATGATGGTTCCACTGTGTATTACTGTCAGTTATATACAACATGATGATGGTTCCACTGTGTATTACTGTCAGTTATATACAACAACATGATGATGGTTCCACTGTGTATTACTGTCAGTTATATACAACAACATGATGATGGTTCCACTGTGTATTACTGTCAGTTATATACAACATGATGATGGTTCCACTGTGTATTACTGTCAGTTATATACAACAACATGATGATGGTTCCACTGTGTATTACTGTCAGTTATATACAACATGATGATGGTTCCACTGTGTATTACTGTCAGTTATATACAACAACATGATGATGGTTCCACTGTGTATTACTGTCAGTTATATACAACAACATGATGATGGTTCCACTGTGTATTACTGTCTGTTATATACAACAACATGATGATGGTTCCACTGTGTATTACTGTCAGTTATATACAACAACCTGATGATGGTTCCACTGTGTATTACTGTCAGTTATATACAACAACATGATGATGGTTCCACTGTGTATTACTGTCAGTTATATACAACAACATGATGATGGTTCCACTGTGTATTACTGTCAGTTATATACAACAAACTGATGATGGTTCCACTGTGTATTACTGTCAGTTATATACAACATGATGATGGTTCCACTGTGTATTACTGTCAGTTATATACAATATGATGATGGTTCCACTGTGTATTACTGTCAGTTATATACAACAACATGATGATGGTTCCACTGTGTATTACTGTCAGTTATATACAACAACATGATGATGGTTCCACTGTGTATTACTGTCAGTTATATACAACATGATGATGGTTCCACTGTGTATTACTGTCAGTTATAAACAATGTAAATACTTCAGGGAATGAATGGTCAGTGGATGTCCCTCAGGCTATGGTAATCATATACAGTTCATATCTGGCAGTAATATTAGCTGGATCTCCCTCACCCAGAATAAACCCTGGGATTATTTTATTATATAATGCACAGAAGTTTGGAATTGATTGAGATGTTTTCTTTGGAGTATTTCTCAGAGTGGAGGTGGCAGTACATCTCTGTCTCTACCCTTTCGTTCAGTGACCCCGTAGACGCTGCTCTATGGGCAGCCATGTCTTTTTGCTGGGTCTCCCTTTTCCCAAAGCCAATTGGTGGTCGCTGAGCCTGTATTTGGTCAGTATCTGTCGCTGGTTTGTTTCTCTGACAGAGTAGAAATATTCTGCCAAATGTTGTATTCTCTTGTGAGGCCAAATAACAATCTAGTTTATTCTGTGTCTTTGTTTCATTTCCCCAATTTGTCAAATAGGAGGTTTTATTTTCTTTAACGATGTGATTGATTTCCCTGTGTGTTTGGATAATAGAGTTGGTTTAGTGTTTTTAACAGCTGACATAGGGGACTCTTTTCAGGGTTCAGTTCTTGGGTTTCCAGTGGTTTGAATTGTAAGGATGTTTTAAGGCTTAACTTCAAATGGTGTCAACATTTTAGTGTCCTTTTCTTTATATTTACAGTTAAAGGGAATCGTCTGAGTTCCGTGCTAAATGCATTATTTAGTACTTTATTTTGGGGTTTTAGGATAATCTGCAGATTTCTGTATGTGCATGTTTTTCTCCCAGTGTTTATAATGGTAATTACAGGTTGGACCCCAAACCTCACTTCCATGTAGTGCAATTGGTAAAATTACACCATAGAATATTTAGCACCAGATTTGGATTGGAATATGTCTTTCTGAAAAGTATCTTTTTATGGAGTAAAATGTTTTAAAGGCTTTTTCTTCCACCAGAGGCACTGGTTGTTAGTCCCAGGTAGCTGGTCATGTTCAACCATGGTACTTCCTGTTCCAGGTAGCTGGACATGTTCAACCATGGTACTTCCTGTTCCAGGTAGCTGGACATGTTCAACCATGGTATTTCCTGTCCCAGGTAGCTGGACATGTTCAACCATGGTACTTCCTGTCCCAGGTAGCTGGACATGTTCAACCATGGTATTTCCTGTTCCAGGTAGTTGGACCATGTTCAACCATGGTACTTCCTGTTCCAGGTAGTTGGATCATGTTCAACCATGGTACTTCCTGTTCCAGGTAGTTGGATCATGTTCAACCATGGTATTTCCTGTTCCAGGTAGTTGGATCATGTTCAACCATGGTACTTCCTGTCCCAGGTAGTTGGACCATGTTTAACCATGGTATTTCCTGTCCCAGGTAGTTGGATCATGTTCAACCATGGTACTTCATGTTCCAGGTAGTTGGATCATGTTCAACCATGGTATTTCCTGTCCCAGGTAGTTGGATCATGTTCAACCATGGTACTTCCTGTCCCAGGTAGTTGGACATGTTCAACCATGGTATTTCCTGTTCCAGGTAGTTGGATCATGTTCAACCATGGTATTTCCTGTTCCAGGTAGTTGGATCATGTTCAACCATGGTATTTCCTGTTCCAGGTAGTTGGA
>NC_138304.1:107566097-107568597 GCF_965601325.2 Salmo salar
CTGGTCTGTCTGCCCGTCTGGTCTCTCCTCCTGGTCTGTCTGCCCGTCTGGTCTCTCCTCCTGGTCTGTCTGCCCGCCTGGTCTCTCCTCCTGGTCTGTCTGCCCGTCTGGTCTCTCCTCCTGGTCTGTCTGCCCGTCTGGTCTCTCCTCCTGGTCTGTCTGCCCGTCTGGTCTCTCCTCCTGGTCTGTCTGCCTGTCTGGTCTCTCCTCCTGGTCTGTCTGCCCGTCTGGTCTCTCCTCCTGGTCTGTCTGACTGTCTGGTCTCTTCTCCTGGTCTGTCTGCCCGTCTGGTCTCTCCTCCTGGTCTGTCTGACTGTCTGGTCTCTTCTCCTGGTCTGTCTGCCCGTCTGGTCTCTCCTCCTGGTCTGTCTGACTGTCTGGTCTCTTCTCCTGGTCTGTCTGCCCGTCTGGTCTCTCCTCCTGGTCTGTCTGACTGTCTGGTCTCTTCTCCTGGTCTGTCTGCCCGTCTGGTCTCTCCTCCTGGTCTGTCTGCCCGCCTGGTCTCTCCTCCTGGTCTGTCTGCCCGTCTGGTCTCTCCTCCTGGTCTGTCTGCCCGTCTGGTCTCTTCTCCTGGTCTGTCTGACTGTCTGGTCTCTTCTCCTGGTCTGTCTGCCCGTCTGGTCTCTCCTCCTGGTCTGTCTGCCCGCCTGGTCTCTCCTCCTGGTCTGTCTGCCCGTCTGGTCTCTCCTCCTGGTCTGTCTGCCCGTCTGGTCTCTTCTCCTGGTCTGTCTGCCCGCCTGGTCTCTCCTCCTGGTTTGCTCTGTTTGTCCGAGAGAGGACATAGCCGTCTACAAGGCACTACCTAGTATGTGTCTGTGTGTGTCTATTCCATCTCCCACAAAATGAGAAAAATATATATATATTACCATGAGATAAAACATACCATCTATTACCATGATGTAGCATACCATATATTACCATGATGTAGCATACCATCTATTACCATGATGTAGCATACCATCTATTACCATGATGTAGCATACCATCTATTATCATGATGTAGCATACCATCTATTACCATGAGATAAACATACCATCTATTACCATGATGTGGCATACCATCTATTACCATGAGATAAAACATACCATCTATCATCATGATGTAGCATACCATCTATTACCATGAGATAAACATACCATCTATTACCATGATGTAGCATACCATCTATTACCATGATGTAGTATACCATCTATTACCATGATGTAAAACATACCATCTATTACCATGAGATAAACATACCATCTATTACCATGATGTAGCATACCATCTATTACAATGATGTAAAACATACCATCTATTACCATGATGTAGCATACCATCTATTACCATGATGTAGCATACCATCTATTACCATGATGTAGCATACCATCTATTACCATGATGTAGTATACCATCTATTACCATGAGATAAAACATACCATCTACTACCATGAGATACACATACCATCTATTACCATGATGTAGCATACCATCTATTACCATGATGTAGCATACCATCTATTACCATGAGATAAAACATACCATCTATTACCATGATGTAAAACATACCATCTATTACCATGAGATTAAACATACCATCTATTACCATGAGATTAAACATACCAACTATTACCATGAGATAAACATACCATCTATTACCATGATGTAGCATACCATCTATTATCATGAGATAAAACATACCATCTATTACCATGAGGTAAAACATACCATATATTACCATGATGTAGCATACCATCTATTACCATGATGTGGCATACCATCTATTACCATGATGTGGCATACCATCTATTACCATGAGATAAAACATACCATCTATTACCATGATGTAGCATACCATCTATTATCATGATGTAGCATACCATCTATTACCATGAGATAAAACATACCATCTATTACCATGATGTGGCATACCATCTATTACCATGATGTGGCATACCATCTATTACCATGATGTAGCATACCATCTATTACCATGAGATAAACATACCATCTATTACCATGATGTGGCATACCATCTATTACCATGATGTAAAACATACCATCTATTATCATGATGTAGCATACCATCTATTACCATGATGTAGCATACCATCTATTACCATGATGTAGCATACCATCTATTACCATGATGTAAAACATACCATCTATTACCATGAGATTAAACATACCATCTATTACCATGAGATAAACATGCCATCTATTACCATGATGTAGCATACCATCTATTACCATGATGTAGTATACCATCTATTACCATGATGTAGCATACCATCTATTACCATGATGTAGTATACCATCTATTACCATGATGTAGCATACCATCTATTACCATGAGATAAAACATACCATCTATTACCATGATGTAGCATACCATCTATTACCATGATGTAGCATACCATCTATTACCATGAGATAAAACATACCATCTATTACCATGATGTAGCATACCATCTATTACCATGATGTAGTATACCATCTATTACCATGATGTAGCATACC